>NC_056725.1:1318740536-1318795536 GCF_019279795.1 Protopterus annectens | reverse complement strand
CTCTAGATCACTGTCTGCTCTGTTTGCCATGGTATATGCAAAGGTGAGGTAAGGTTACTTTTCCCATGCCTGACTCCTACCTTTCAGATATGGGATCCATTTCATGCTTTGTAGGATGTGTGCAAGCCATGGCTGCCACTGTTGTAGGTGACCGGGAAAATGTCATGGACATACATCTTGGACAGCAGACTATTACTTGGTGTGACATTGTGGCCCTGTACTTGATGGCAGGTGTCAACTCAAGAAGAGGGAATGCTGTCAGTACGTGACAAGCTGCCTTCACAATATGTGTGCACACATATGCTTCCAGTGTTTTGTAAGGTTTGTATACCCTATATTTGTTGTCCTAACATAGGATTTTATATTACACATTCATTGATCATGTTAGGAACACATTACAGGTTGTAAACGTTGTGGAATGTGTTATTGTGGTTTGCTGTTGTATATTTTCGGAACAGTTGCCATTGTAATAGTGGCATATACACCATTGTATCCACTGTATAAGAGTAATGTTTCATACATGTCCCTAATGTACACTATTCGTCCCACCATTTTGTTTGTCTCTGCCCACCCATCTTGCACTGACAGGTTGTGAGGTATACTGCAGGAATGTTACATACTCTGCAGATATGCCACCATGGTGACCGCTGTGATGCAGCTCAGTTAACACCAACAACAATGAACTTGACCAACATGCATTATGTGTAGGTACAGCATGCATAATGTGTAGGTGTGTTAAAATGTGTCTATGGCAAACAGCATGGCCTTAACATGGCCAGTATATTGGTAAACCTGAAAAAAATCAACACCATACTCACCAGCTACAGGATGCTGTCCCAGTTGTATACCAGAGGGACCTAAATATATATATCTGCACATAACATGTACTGGAGTCATACCCAGAAGCATACCTATCCACCCCTAAGTGCAACAGATCTGGACAAAGGCTGCAAATGGGGGGGAAATGGACCAATACTAGGGACACAATGTATATCCTGCAGGTATATATGTAGAATTTCTTTAAAAGAAAAGAAAAAAGGGGTGAGAGGAAAATGGTGAAAAAGGGGGCACAAAGCGGGTAAAATAATATGAAAGATAGCTAGGGATGTGCAGGATAGGTGTAGGGAAGGTCCATAGCTGTCCATTTCTTCTACAGCAACAGCTGTGCATATATACTGAATTTGGAGTTAAATTTGGACACTCAACATTACATAGCTACAATTTAGTATGTTCACCCTGTGCATCAGACCCATAATTGCATGTCCCTGCATTAATGGTTTGGATGGAAGGGATCTGGCACAGGTTTCATCATATGCAGAGGGTGTTGTGTGGGTTTGCCAGAGTCCTAGGCTGTGCCATTCACTGACATTATGGATGTGTGTTTGGGGTGTGGGAATGATAGGGCCTATGCATGTTTGGTACATGTTTGTGGTGGTGACCTCTTTCCTGATTGTATGTGTGTGTGTGTGTGTGTGTGTGTGTGTGTGTGTGTGTGTGTGTGTGTGTGTGTGTGTGTGTGTGTGTGTGTGTGTGTGTGTATGTGTGTGTGTGTGAGTGTGTCTGCCTGCATACAATCACACCATGTGGCTTCCCTACACTGATGTTTTGTGAACAGCTGTGGGCCATACATGGCAGGGTGTACAGTTCACCCTCTCCTGTCCCAGACACAGGAACTGGATCTGCCACAGGTTTGACTGGCACCACCAGGCACAAGAGCTGAGGCAGTACTACTCCCTGATGTTGGCTGATGTCTGATGGAACCGCAATCCTGTTGGGACCAGCCAGGGCCACGTGTCCATGACTTGCTATGTTGTAGCATGGACAGCACATCACCATCAGTACTGCCAGTGTCACTTCCACTATGTGAGCATGATGGTGGATGGCCACGTGGACCCCCAGCTGATTGTGGTGATGAGCTATGTCCACACAGCTGCTGCCTCTCCCCTGCCAAATGTTCAGGCAGAGATATTCCATGGCTAATGGGTGATTCAATCTCACCAAACCATCTATCAATGATCTCATTGCCCTCACGCCTAGCTGCAACAAGATCCTGGAGACAGACATGAGCACCAGGGAGATGTTCTGCCACAGCCCTGTGCTGTTGTCTGGTGTTACATTCTTTACATGCCTGCATCCATTACAGCCAAAGACATGCCACTGGTAACTGTCACATTGGCACTTGCTACATGTGCTGGACAGACATCAATTCTCCTTCAAACTCCCCTGCCCATCTGCCTCTGCGTGACCACAGCAGCAGTCTGGCTATGGCTAGTGGCGGCATGCTCACTTTCCAAAGTCACCACACTTGCATGTCCTGTGCCTGCACCCATCTGTCCTTCACTTGTGGCCAGTGGTGACAGGGAATTTGTGGCCATTGTGACTGTGTCTGGGGATGGGGTTGACAAAGGTCTACATATATGCATCTAGTTTCTTGGTCTGTTACCACTCTACATACATGTTCCCCTAACAGAGTTGTATGTTTTACATTTGCATGGTACAGATTATAGGTCACAATACAGGTTGCATGGCTTTGGTTTTGTATAGTGTGCTCACATTTTTATATCTCATAAATACCTGGCATTGTGACATGTGTATACACCTTTTATATACACTGTATCACAATACTGTACACAACATGCCCCTACTATTGGCACTCTGTCCCCACATTTTGGCAATCATTATCCAGAAGTCTTGCAATAACATATTTGTGAGTTATGATACTGATATGTGACATCTCAGTGAACCCCACCACAGGTGATCTTGCAGATACATGCAATTTGCTGACTGTAACAGTTCAGTGCATGGCCACATGCATGACCTTAAAATGCCTGGTGTACTGGTAAGCCACAACAGGAGGATGTCATACTTAATGGTCTCAGGCTGCTATGTCTTATTTTGATAGGAGGTACCTAGGTATTGTGAGGTAGAAGTATTGTCACCAGCTTCATAATAGCCATTGGTCCAGCTGCAATGCTACATGTCTGCACAGGTAGAGTATACACTATGATATTACTCTGTTTGCTAATCTTCACCTGAAATGGGCACAGGTGTGCATTACTAAATACCACTCAGTACTCTATTTTGCAATGACATATGCATCTACAGACTGTTAGTACACAGTAGGAATGTAACCTCAGTACACTGATGTGAAATTTTGCATTACCTGGGTGCTCCATGGCAGTTTCATGGGGGGCACCCACTTCCATGACAGTGGTTTATGAGACATGGCAGTGATATTTTTAATTGGATTGTTTACTGTAATCTTGGAAAGTGAGACGATGTGTGAGATTTTGGTGAATATGTATGCGCACTGCTAATCTGAACAAGGGTGGTCTACAGAGGTGTAGTAACAAGTGAGGGATAAAATTGCTCGGTCACAGGATGAGGTAAGGGTGGTGGCAGCTAGGTTGAGAACATGTTGATGATTGATAATCTGCAGTATGCCTCCATGTTACCCTGAAGTAACAAACTCTTATAACACTTTACATTTTACTAGTGTTAAGTACCTTTCATAAACAGTACATGACAGAGGTTATAAACCACCACCTTAACATAGCTTAAAGGAGCAAAAACTTAAAAAGAAATAAATAAATTGAACTGGAAAATAAGGAAGGAATGCAACCAGAAAGTGCACATTCGGAAATACTTCCACCCTTAGGCTTCCTCAGGTTCATCTCAAATGTATATTGCAATTTTACATGTATAACCCATATATATATAAAAAAAAGATTGCAAGAGGAAAAAGTTTCCTTTTGTAATTCAGTAACCAAAATCCTACCACTAATACTTTGTCTGAATAGTGGTAGAGTTACGTAAATGAGTTTTCTAGGGTTAAGTATAGAGTTGCAGACATTAGTAAGGACCAGTGGGGGTTGGGGTGGTTGCCTATGTCTTTATCTATGTATCAGTATATCTACACCTATTATCTTTATCAACTATTTCTATATGTGCATATATATATATATATATATATATATATATATATATATATATATATATATAAATAAATGTCTTCACACGCATATATATATATATATATATATATATATATATATATATATTTTTTTTTTTTTTTTTATGCATGCAAACACCCACATTTGAATGTCACAGAACTGAGTTACCTACTATGCTGTGATACTGCTAGTGAAGGATTGTCTCTCTGAAATAACTGGAAGTTTCTAACACATTTTTCAGTAAAATATGCAATGGCAATCAAGTACAGGAAGCTTTTCAATGGACATTGTTGATACAGAGAAGTACATATTGTTAACTTCATGTGATGTGAATCATTTCATTCCTATCTTTGGGTAGGGTAGCAGCATATTCTCAGTGGTATGAATGGTGAATTTTACAAAGAAATGTATGTGATATCAACATATAGTATAATATCTACTTCATACAAATGTATAGATATGTATTATATTCCTGCTCAGGCAAGAAGTCATCTATCTGCACATTACAGAACCAGAATATAGTGCAACTTGGCAGGTTGTCAGACTGGCACAGCTGTATAGTTCTTTTGTTGAAAATATATAGAGCACATTATTGCAATTGCCTTTTTACTCATTCTTCATGAAATTCTTGGATAATAGATTATTGGCCCACAGATGCATATTGTTTTGAAGACTGTCTGATATTCTTAAAAAGCATGATGCTGACATAGTTTGGGCAACGTTGCCCTTATTAGTACAGGTATTTTTAGTTGTGACATCTTTTTGTAAATGAAAATGTGATATACATGGGGAAATACAAACTTTTAGTTGTCATAAAATAGCAAATAAATGTAATTATGTTCATTAAAAATTTGCAGTAAATATATTAGCAAGTGTGTGTGTGTGTGTGTGTGTGTGTGTGTGTGTGTGTGTGTGTATATACGCTCATGTTTGCATCACCACAGCAGATTACACATCTCTACTGGTTTAATAATTTGGAAGGATTTCCAAGAAATAGTTGCCTCACTCTTCCTGTTACTGTAACACTACCTGGCACTGAGCCAAATACTGCAAACATTGACCCTGTAATGCAGTAGGAGAACTTCTCTGTTCAAAATCTTCAGAAGTCATCAGAAAAATACATAAGCACTGTAGTAAGAAAACCTTGTCTCAATTTAGAATCTTGTAACTTGTCAGAAACATACAGAAACACTGTATTGAGGAAAATTGTTCTCAGTACAGAATGTTATAAGGATGCCAGAAATGTACAGACACAGTGTATCAGGAAACTCTCTTCTTGGCATAGAGCCCTAGATGATTGTCAGAAATGTACGAAAAACACTAGCAAGAGTAATGAAAAACAATAAGCACCAGAAGTTAAATCTTGCTGTTTTTGGTATTCTGTTCTATGTGGTATGCCATTGTAGTTAACTTTTTACAATATGTTATTATTATATTTGCTTTTCTTTCTTTCTTTGCTTGCTCATATATTTAATAACCTGACACATGACCTTTCAGTCATGACCTGGTCTAAGGGTATAATGGTGTAAACAGTTGCGTTTGTAATCTGAGTGTACAGATAAAGATCCTGTTTTTACATTTGAGTGTACAGATAAGATTCCATTTAACAAGGATAGATTTTATATATCCAAGCTACGTTTGTTTTACAGAACAGAACTTTTTATTACAAATCAATCAAAAGGTTTGACAATGTCATTTCAAAGAATAAAGAATTAATAAAACAACTAATATGCCATTGATATGGCATGTCACCATGTTTGCTAGAATAATTTCAAGGAAAGTAAACTTATGTTAGTAACCTTCCCATGACAATAGATGTTTGGCAGTAACTTAAACTACATGGCATGTAACTTGCCAAAGATTGGACCAGCCAGCCAGTTTCGCTGCTTTAGGGTACCTTCCACATGCCTTAGCCACTGTTCAGCAGAAGGAGGGCAGTATAAAGTCACTGGTAAGGATATCAGAACTTGAGATTTTTCTTGCCTCAGAAAAAGGAGCCTAAAGCCCTGCCAGGGATAAAGTAATAAAAATGTGTTACTGTGGCATAAAATGGTAAAAAGAGAAGGGTGGAGGAGGGTGGAGCTACTGCAGTAAAAGTCTATTCGAACATCTATGGTTATGGTAGGTTTATTTACACTGCTGTACTATGTTCATCTTTAGAAAACTGTTACAGTAGTCCAAGATGTATGAGCCAACTTCCAGAGCTTAGAAAGCAAGAGAAGAGGAAGAGGAAAAAAGTATCAGAGTCCAGGAGTCCTTGGAGAATTGTCCTAGCAAAGTTTGCTCTGGACTGAGATAAGAATCTTGGTTATAGAGTTTGGTAAAGGTGTGTACAGGTGACCAAGTTACTGCCTCCAGTATACTTGCAGAGTCCACCCCTTTTCAAAAGCCACAGAAGAAACCAAAGTGTTGATAGAGTGGGCTTTGACTTTGCTGAGAAGCACCTCATGATGGTCAGAATAACAAAAAACATAAAACAAACCAGCCATTTATAAACTTTCTCTCTTGACACACTGATTGTCCCTTTTTCTTACCATTATAGGAAAAGCTGATTAGAAGCCCTGAAGGGTTTTGCCTTGTCAGTTTAATATCTGAATTGCCTGTGGACATCCAGTGTGAGTAAAATTATGTATCCCTCTTTTTTAAGGTTCTAGAGTGAAAACAGGTAGATGAACTGCCTGAATCAATATATAAATTCTGAAACAACCTTAGACATAAAGGAAGAAGGATTTAATCTCAAGGTAAGTTTATTCCTGTGGTAAATGAGATAGGGTTAACCCACCATAAGAGCTTTAACTCAGACACTCTTCTTGCAGAAGTCAGAGCAATGAGTGACAGTTTTTTTCAAGTTAATTCCTTCATTTCAACCTCATGAGCAGATTTAAAAGGAAACAATGTAGATTCTCCTGGTACAAAATTAAGATTACATGAAAGGCCCAACAGTCTTCTTTATGGAAATTGCTTCACTTAATGTAGGGTAGAAAGAGAGATCTAAGGGCAGACAAGCAGAGATGGATGAGAGGTAAGTCTTGACAAAAGAGTAAGAAAGGCTAATGGATAAGTTTCATACAAATACTGTAGAACTAAAGGAAACGGAGCCTGAAAAAGATCTTGGTCCCTGTCTTGAAACCAGCTAAAAAATCGTTACCACTTACCCACATATGATTTTCTAGTAGTAGATTCATTTGCCTCCTTTATTTCCTGCTCATGTCCTCGGGGAAAAAAGGTGTCTTAAAAGAACTGAAATGTCCTCATCCAGTCAGTCAGCTGAAGAAGCTGAATTGTTGGGCACATCAAACATACACTCTCTTGTGTGAGAAATTCAGTTATGTAGGGAAGCTTCTGGCAATTGCTCTTGGCTATTTTCAAATGTAAGGAGACTTCCACTGTTATTTGGACAAAAAGGGAGTCACCATAGTTGTGTTTGGGTAGTTCTGAAGCTTAGGAAGAGCCCTGGTTATCAGAAGAAAGGGGAGAAAAGTGCATAAGAACATTCCCATCCATGGGGATGAAAAGGCATCTGACTTCCAGGCCTGCGTGCAAGGATTCCTAATGCAGATTTTTTTAAGAAGCTACAAAAATAAGGCTGTAATGTAAATATGAGAACATATGAATGTCTTACAGTCTGTAATGGGCTATTATAGGAGACAAGCACTTTATAAACACTCTTGGAGTTGTAGACAAACCAAAGGACAAAGCAGAAAACTGAAAATGATAACTAGAGACAGAAAAATGTAAAAAGCATCAAACATCTTTGGGAACTGGAATGCAATGGTAAGCATCTTTTAAATCTAGAGTTACTATAAAAACTGAGTGGTAGAATATGGGATAGCAGAGATTTTGAAGTGAATGTATGAGAAAGAACGGTCTAGGACAGGTCTCTAAGTTCCTTGTTTCTTTGGCCCTAGAAAGATTATTGAATAAATTCCTTTTCCTCTGATTTGGGGAACAAGTTCTACAACTTCCGGAGACAATGTCTGATCTAGGCTAGGAGAGAAAAGGGAGGTTTTATTGGATGGATAAAGAGGAATCCCTTGGAAGGAAGGAAGGGAATCCCTGCCAGTTGTAGCATTTGTGAATGATTGTCAGAACTCAAGTATCTGAAGTTATCTGGTGCCACAAATGAAAGTGAAAACTAAAGACATCAAAAAGCTCTACAGGATTGTCAGGGTAGGGAGAGGGGCACACATAAAGCAACCTATAGGAATTCAGTTTTCCTAGATTGTCCTTTGTTTTGGGAGGACCTTCCTTTTTCTTTGCACTCCCCTTACCATTACTTTTTCAGATTATGTTTGCTGATTCTGTTTCCTGAAAAAGGAAACTAAACTGGAAGAAAAGTTTACATTAAATTTTAATAAGGAGGACTGAAAATCTGGGTAACCCTCTGAGGTAACTTTTCCTTTTCACCAAACCTTTTAAGGACCTCATTAGATGAAGGGACAAATAGTAAATTTTTATTGAGGGGAACATTCAGGATCTCAGCTTTGATACTGCTTGTAAATTCTGAAAATGTAGCTAGGCAAATTTTCTCACTACTGATCAAGTGAAAGCTGCTCTAGAAACAGCATCAGCAGTGGTTTAAACACTTTTTTTTAAGAATGGTTACTTAAGACAGAGAGAATACCACTCTGAAGAAAAGAATTTACCAATTAACTTCTTGCTATTGCCAAAAGAAGTGAGAAGAAACTTGATATGTGAGTCTGGCAATTCTTTAGGCTAAGGTAGAAGAACATAAACTTTATTCCCAAACATATCAGAGACTTTTCCCAGTTTGTCAGAATGTTACACATGCACTGCCCTGTTCTCCATGGCACAGATGGCAACACCACACATTGTCACATTCCCGTTTGAATTTTTATCCCTGAAATAATAATTTGTCCTTTATCATCGCTTAACTGCAAAGCTGTTTTTTACTTTTTCATGGTTGCTGTAATGTAATTGATCAGTGTAGGCTGTATCTTAATCAGTTTTAAGAATTGTTTTGTCTATGAATGTTGGATATTGTCAAAAGCTGTTTTGTAGACTATCCATGCCATACATTGATTTTTTCCCCTTTTCACAGGTCTCCATTATGACTTTATTTAATAACACATGATTATTTATTTTATTTTATTTTATTTTATTTTTATTTTTATTTTATTTTACATTTGTTGACCGGGCTAGTCTAACTGGATATATGTCCATTTTCAGTAGAGGCCTGGGGAGAAAAGCTCCAAGCATAAGTAGTGACAAAGATTACAATATACAGTAATAGTCAAAATAAATTATAGGACATTGTTACATTGAGGTTAACATAAGTTATATAGGTTAACACTAAGATCAAATACTGAGAGCAATGATTTGAGAGAGAGCAATCAAAAAAAAGAAAAAAAAAATATTGAGTTGTAAAAATATCATAAAATTTTTTTTTTTTTTTACAGGTATGTGACATAGAACACTGGAGTATAGAAGTGTAAGGAGAGCAAAAAGGGGAAAGAGATAACAGTCAGGGTTAGAGCAGGGACAAGCCAGTGAGTTTTAAGATATTCTTTAAGATGCTTTTTAAAGAGATGAGTGGAAGCAAGAGATGAAAGTTCACTAGGAAGCTGGTGCCAGCTTTTTCCTACTGTGTTGGTGAAAAGTGAGTCCCCAGGTTTGTTGTTAGATTTAATAGTGGAGACTAGACTTTTGTTAGCTGAGTGTAGAGTTGCAAGATTTTTGTAGAGGGTAATCAGATTAGTAAGGATTGGGGTATTATTAGGGTGATAAAGGATTCTTTTGGGTGATAACAAGTTGTTGACAAATTAGTAGGTTCTGCAGTTCTAACCATCCCAGTTGTTTGAGGTTGTTACAGTGGTGAGTTCTGAAAGGGTTGCCAGTGGCAAAATTGGCTATGTTATTATAACTAGTAGAAAGTTTGGTGAGGTTGTTTCTAGATAGGTTGGTATATATTGCATAAGCATAGAAAAGGGTAGAGATCAGGTGAGTCTGGGCAATAGTGATTCTGGCTGAAGGAGTAAGGAAGGGTTTGATTCTGTAAAGGGTGCCTAGTTTTTTGTTGACAGACTTTATTGTAGCATTAATATGGTCATCATAGCTAAGGTTGTTATCAATTGTTACTCCCAGTAGACGGGTTGTAGTGTCAGGGGATATGTTCATTCCATTGTTAGAGGTTACTGTGAAGTGTGGATGAGGTGACTTATGAGTAGGAGCAAAGAGCAATAATTTTGTTTTTTTGGGGTTTAAAAGGAGGCAGTGTTGCATAAACCAATTTTCAACATTGTTAAATACTGTTTGAGTGAGGAACTGGAGAGAGGTTATGGACTTGGCTGAACAAATTAAAGTTGAGTCATCTGCATATTGTATGCAGGTTGCTTGAGGAATTTTGGTATGTAGATCATTAATAAACAATGAAAAGAGAAGGAGTCCTAATATAAAGCCTTGTGGTACTCCAATGTTTACAGGGAGGGAAGTAGAAAGATTATTATCCCAAAGTACTGCTTGCTGTCTGTTTTCAAGATAGGATTTAAACCAATGTAGTGCTTGTGTGTCGAGTGATATGGCTTTTAGTATGTCAATAAGCATGTTATGATTCACCATATCGAAGGCTTTTGAGAGGTCAATAAACAGTGCAGAGGAGAAAGTATTATTGTTACGATTTTTGTCTATGCAGTCATAAAACGATAGCAGGGCAGTTGTTGTGCTATGGAATGGCCTAAAACCATGCTGGCAGTCGGCAAGTAAATTGTTATGGAGAAGGTGGGCAAGTAGTTGTTTGTGTATACACTTTTCCATTATTTTAGCTATTGGAGAAAGTAAGGCGATAGGTCGAAAGTTGGAGAGCTCGGTAGATGATCCACCTTTATGTAGAGGGATGATGTGAGATACTTTCCATATGGAAGGGATTTTGCTTTCTAAAATTGTTCTATTTATAAGGATGGAGATGGGATAGGCAATTTCTTTAGCTGCAATTTGCAGGAATTCTGCTGGAAGACAGTCAGCAGAAGGGGAGCATGGTTTAAGTTTTTGAAGTAGGTTGCAAATGAGGGATGTGGGTACAGGTTGAATATGAAAGGTTGGAGTTAGAGTATTATTGGTATTTAATGGTGGAGTGGTGATGGGTGGTAAAGTATTAGCTAGGGTTAGAATGGCTTCTGTAAAATAGTTATTAAAGGCATCAGGTATCAGGTTAGAGTTATTATGGTTAAATCCTGAAGGGGCAGGAGATTTAGAGTGCCCTGGTTTAAGAAGTTTGTTAATGCCTGTCCAGAATTTTTGTGTTTTTTGTTGGTGGGTTTGTTGAAGGTGAAGGTAATAGTCTTTTTTGTCTCTGAGAATGTCTTTCTTGGTAGCATTTCTTAATTGTTTAAAGTAAAGGTGATCTGATGGGCTTTTGGAGGCTTTTTTCCATATGACTTTCTTTTGTTACCTTTTTGTTCCATTGCCATGACTGAATTTTCTTCAACAAGACTATAAACTCAGCATGAATTCCAGTGTATAGTTTATACATCGTAGGAAGTCAAGATATCGATCTATAGTTTTTAGGATCGCCTGCAAGTTTATTCTTGGGTGGGAGTATTGTTCTTCATGTTGTTAACCAGATTGGTGTCTCTTTTGGGTGCATGTACAAATAGTTCTTAATCATGGTTAAATCTTCCTGTAAAGATGGTAATACTTTTAGCCAAAAGTTAGGTCCTGCATTTGAACCTGTGTTTTTCCAATTAGGAACTTTTCTTAACTTTGTTTCAATTTCTGTAGCTGTTACTTCACCCCATTTCATATCCTGTACATTTGAAATGCATATTCTTCCTTTTACTTCTTCTCTCCATTGCGCATCTTTGTTATATTCCCCAGGATCTTCATAGATATTTTTCTACAATGTATCTGTTTCTTCCTTTTTGGTGGTGTTTCATTTCCTTTTGCCTTGTTTTCCAGTTATCTATAAAATATTTTTGGATGATCAATGAGGAGCTTATTTTGTACATTTCCTTTATATTTATCTGAATATTTTTTAAGTTTTTCTGCCTCTGCTGATATTTTTAGTTTATTATTTGCAATAGTGCATAATAGATCCTGGTCTGTTCAAATACTGTGCATTACTTTCATCACATCTATCATTCTGAGTATTTTTGTTGATCTTCTATCCTTTTCTAACAGTGACACATTTCTTCTTAATTGCTTTATGATTTTCTCTATTCAATGCTTCCATGATTGCAACTGATTTTTCTCTTTCCTTTCCCTTACTGCCCTGTGTTCTTGTGGTAAGACTTTATCTGTTATTTAGCTGCATAATAATATATCCTATATACTTCTGTTATATCAGATTAATTTCTGTGAATAGTCCTAATTACTGTGTTCATTTGTTTTTTCAAACTTTTAACTTTTGGGGTTTTATTGACTTTCTGTCTATTTCATTGATTGATCCTAATGTGTCTGTCCATCTCTATTAAATTAAGTAACTCTTCTCTTAAATCATTTTCTTCTAAACTGAGGGCACATTCTTTGTGCAACTCCAACTGAACTTTTGTACTGGTTTCCTATGGAAGGCTCAAAAGTATCTTCATATTGCAACTGATCAGATATTTTCCACTCCACCGGTCCATCCCTAATTTGGGGATCCATTGTTCTATCCTGCTGTGGTGTTATTAGAGTCTGATTTTCTACAATAAATCCTTCACTTTGCAGGTAATCAATGACCTCAGTTTCTCTTTCTTTAACTTCTCCATTACTAATCCTCTTTTCTACTTTTGCCATTTGTTTTCTTGTTTTTTTTGTATTGTAAAACTTTCCATATCCAGATACCTTTGCCTATATTTGTTTTCAAATATCTTTCTTGTTTTTGTGTATTGTAAAATTTTCCATATCCAGATACCTTTGCCTATATTTCTTTTCAAATATCTTTGGTGCTTCTCTTTTTCTATCGATTAGTTTTGCCTTCTCCTTTGCATAAATATTGTACCATATTAAATAGCTTTTTATTTCCCTTGTCCATATTTCTTCTTCAGATGTATCCAGATCTTCCTGTTTCTCCTTATCTGGGGGGCTCGTTTTTCCATCATGTTGTGATATAACCTGTGTTCGACTTTCTACCCTTAAACCCTTCACTTTTTGGGTATTCCATAACTTCATCTTCTATTTTTTTTTTTACTTCTACTTTACTAACATTCTGTCTACACTCCCTCTTTGTGATCTCATTTTTTGTACTGTGAAATTTTCCATACCTGGATGCCTTTGCCTGTATTTCTCTTTGAATATCTTTGGGGCTGTTTTTTTTTTTTTTTTGTATTGATTAATTTGGCTTTCTCCTTTGCATTCATATCGTACCATATCAGATCTCTTTCTTTGCCATGTCCATATTTATTTTTTATACCTTTCAAAAATCTCTAGATTTTGTTCTTTATATTTTCGCTCTTCCCCAGTTGTTTCTTTTTCCAAAGAGCTCAAGGTTTCTTGGTCTATATAATGTTTTCATAAATTTGTTGTATTAATGAACACATATTTGGATTTGAAGCTTTTGAAAGTTTTTCTTGTGTAAGTATTTTCTTTCCTCTAATTTCTCTCTTAACCATTTTATATATCTTCTGAAATTCTGGGCTTCTTGCATAATAGTAACAATACATAATATTTCTTAACCTCGGTACTCCACTCTATCATCTTTTTATCTCTTTTTTAGCATATTAGTTTTGTGACTTTTGTGGACTACTACTTCCTTCTACATCAGGGGGCATCATCCCCCTGATCCTGGCCTAGCCCCGTTGTAGGAATGTTTCTGTGTTTTGAGGATTCTACACTGTCATTTTTTTTAGTCTTGGTATCAGTGCTCCTACCAGAATTGGGCAGTTTATTAAACTGGGTCTTGCACACCCAGCTATCTTTTTTATTTTTTAGCCTACTTCTGTCCATGACATATGCTTTATAAAGTGCAGTCTATATATCAGTGTTGTCTTGGTGAGATTTTGTGAAAAACGGGGTATACCTCATGAAGGTACTCACCAAGACTTGAGGATGAATCAATTCCAGCAATGCTACTCTTCTTTACTTGCAGACTTATCATCTCTCTATTGTAATACCCTCTTGCAGGCTTACCATATATCCACACCTCAAAATAGCACATGTTGATAACAGCAACATTGACATGTGAAATGTTCATAGGTACAAAAGACTTTACGAAGCTTATGGGCAAAAGTACATAAAATCCTAGTCATTATAATACCATGTAAACCAAAATCCATTTGGCTGATGGTCAGTATGAGAGGGAGGTGAAGTGTGAGACAAAATATCAGTTAGCAGATTGTCTATTGTCTCCTGTTGAGTACAGCTGTTGACATCCACAAACAGCTCTGTGCTTAGTTGTGTATTCCCCTTAACATTTCACACTTATTTAAAATCAATGATTTGTGACAACACATCTAAATGTAACCTTGGTTATGCATCACATGCCACACAGTGGTACTGTGCACACAATCATACAACTCTACTAGTGTCACATAATTACATCAATTGCACAAAATATGCCTATATGTTATTCATTGAGAAGCTGCGTTTCAGTGGCCTGATACCATATAAGGAGATATTACAAAGAGATGGTTGTGGTACATGCAGAACAATTACTGACACAAATGCTAATAGTCACACAATGGTGCTTGGGGCCACCTAAATAATCCTTGAGGCTAACTGCACAATTGCACATATAATGAATTCCACAAAGTTGCAACTGAATCAAAACATGTACAATTTTTGAGTATATCTCAGCTTTACAACATGTGGATGAAACAAGATTTATGTGCCCATGTAATACTAGGACTTTATCACAGAGTAATTGATGATGGTAGGTATACACATGCACACATATGCCATACTGCAAGTTTTACTGTGATGGTTGAATGATAACTGCACAGAATGTTGAGCTGCTCCATTACAAAAACACATGCCTTACTAAGCCAACAATGTAGATAGTATCATCCCATGTCAACAGTTCTTATGAGGCATATTCCTACAACTGTTATGGAAAGAACATGCAATTGAATGTCTGCAGCAGCCATCAATACATTGTCTCACATCACAAATTGTAATACCCTCTTGTAGGCCTACTGTACAACCATACCTCAACATAACACATGTCGATGACAGCAGCATTGACATGTGAAATGTTCATAAGTATATAAGACATTACTAAGCTTACGGCCAACATCACGTAAAATCGTAGCCATTACTAAATAAAGTAAACCAAGCTCCCTATATTTGTATGATGGAAGATAGTAAGGCTATTGTGAATGTGTATTTGTTTGATTGCATTACATACTGCCTCTGTCCATATGTGACGTGCACCATCCCATGATATAATTAGCAGTCTCACATCCAATGCTCTGGAGCTGGCTTGCAGAGTCTTATGTTAAGACACGCTTCATGATTTTTGTATGCGTCTTTGACATGAGGACATCCTCCATTCCTCTGCAGAAAGGATGTCATGTGGTAAGAGGGATAAATGGGGATGCTAGATGCATAGGAGCTACATTAAAGGTTCTCCTAAGTGGTAGTAAAATGAAAATCTATTCAAAAGATCATGCTATGTCCATAATGCATCATCAATCACACACACACAGCAGTAGAGTGGGTCTAATTTGAACATTATACCTGTGTAGGTATAGAAGCTGAATTCCATACAATGTAACACTAACACCCCCACATATGTCTGACTTTAACACTGTCACATTGCACTTTATGGAATATGATAGCATATCATTGTATGCTAAGATGAACATGCTGGGAGGAGTGTCTGACATGGATGTGGAGTCACATCTTAGTGTAATAGCATATCATTGTATGCTAAGGTGAACATGTTGGGAGGAGTGTCTGACATGGATGTGGAGTCACATCTTGGTGTAATATTGTCTGAAAAATACGATTCGGAGGTTTACTCATTCAAGTTGCCTGCTGTAAGAGTAGAACCCTGAAACTTCTAGTTACAGAAACTGTTGAACACAGTACTTAGCATTACAGTCACAGCGCATGCCTGACTTGAACACTATCAAAGAGTACTTTAGACAATATTACATTATCAGTGTATGTTACAAGAAGATGTTCAGAGGAGTATCTGAAATAGCTGTGGACTCACATGCCATTCTAAAATCATCACCATATTGATTGTTGAACGAACATATGCATATCAGTTGACTGCTATGAGAATAGAACTCCTACCTTACTATGTACAGAACCAAATACTTAACACAAGTGTCACAGCACAAGTCTGACTTTCATAATGTCAGACAATACTTTATAGATGAGGACATCAGCTGTGTCAGTGAAAAGAAGAGGGTAGTAGGAGTGCCTCATATGCTGTTCTGAGATTGTGTCTAGAATGTGAACTAACTGAACACAACCACACACACACCAGTTGACTGCAGTGAGATTAGAACCCCTACTTAACTATTTAGACAGACTAGAAAACTCATTACTTAAATCAAGTGCCATGGCACAAGCCTAGCTTTTACACTGCTTCAGGACACTTTATAGTGGATGACATCATCATTGGATGTTTGGAAGAAGATGTTGGGAGTCATGTATGAAATGCTGTGAAGGCTTATATGACTGTCAGAATATATGTTCTGCATGGAACTAGATTGCTGAGAGTAGGATACAGACTCATGCTCTTCTGACTAAGCACACATACTTACACATGCATACAGGCACACATGCATAATATGACTGTTGTGGTAAGTTAACCCACATCTAAGTATTTTGTTCCCATCTTCAGAACACAGTAGTTAATAAGTGCACCATCCTCAAAGTATATTTTTGCCTTGTCATGCTGTTTTTTATAGATTATGAGATGCTCATTATATGATGTGGGTACCATATCCTGTTACGAGAGTGGTGCTCAAATTGAAGAATTTGGATTTTCTGTTTCTGTTGTGGTTCCAATGTGCAGGTATACTTTAAAAGACAGTTTCTCCAACTAGATGCAATAAGCCTTTTGCAGAAATGAGGGATATGCACTTGTTTCTCAATATGTTGTGTACATTACACACTTACAGTCACACACACACACACACACACACACACACACACACACACACACACACACACACACACACATTTTGTGATCAGCATGGATGCAACTGTCTATTTACATGCGTTCATATTTGTGATGAACTGATGTCTACATTAAGACATGTATAAGACAATCTTAAAGTCTATTGTCAGTATAAAGCTTTAGATGATACAACAATGCAGTTGCGCTATGTATTTCTGTAGTGTAGCTGACATTTGGGAAGTACTACTGACATATCCATTTTCAAATACATGGGTGTAGGGCACTTATGAGTCTGAGTAAGTATGTGTTCAGTCATTAGCAAGTGACTTTCCTTTGGTTGTGCTTTTATATGGATTATAATGTGATGAAGACTAATTGTGCATTAAACATATGACTACATTCTAATCAGCTCTTTCCATAGTGCATAGCTGAGTAACTGGTTTCCATGACTGATGATAAAGTGGTCGCATATGCAAGATTCACATTGAATGAACACAACTTGAACTTGGGAAGTACTTATGCATGTAGTCTATGACCACACATACAAAAATAAAAAAGAGAGATAAAGCGTGGGGTAAGAGAAAAGAAAAAAGAAAAAGATAATTAGAACAACCATATGTCACACACAACAATGACTACAATAGTAATATATTTTATTTTTATGTTAACTATAGTTTTTAAAAACTACAAACTGTGACTGAAAATTCTTCCAAGTAATCCTTGCAATATGCATATATTGCATATATGCTTTTACAATTAATACAGATTACGTTAACAACTTAGCATTTATGCCAATTTTTGTTGAAATTAATATTTAACATTTTAATTATTTTACAATATATTTGTTACCTGTGGAATTTAAACCCATAACATCTGAATACACTATTATAATTGACAGTTACAATCACCTTGCTCTATAGAATGAAGCATGGATGCTTGATTTTATAGTTAAGATATGTATGCTTAATTTGCTACTAATGTATAGAAGAGCAATACTTTTATTAAATAATAATTATTTTGTGCTGTATACATACCCCTTGCTTCTCTTAGTCTTTTTAAACATTCAGCATGGGTTTCCCTGTTTGATGAAATATTATGGGTATCTGTAAAATAAAGAGAGAAAAAGAGAAGAGCATTATGCATACCAGTATTGGCTATCTCCATCTTTGTATAAAAGTTCAAGAATCTTTATCTGTATACTTACACAACTGTTGGATGTCAGCAGTCCTAAATTCATCCAACCACTGCTTAAGTTGTGCCTGCTTGCATCTTTTCAGGTCATTATAATGGTGGCTCATTGGTCTTCAGTGAGTGGAATGCCAATCGCACTGGAGATAGCCTTGGCAAGGCTATTCCAAGTCTCTGATTTATATTGAAACCCAGTATAGTCCCCCTGCAAAAGCCCATGGCTGTGGTTCTTCAGGAGTCCAATGAATATACTGGACTTCCTAGACCCCATATTTGAGCCCTAAATTGGGCACCTTCCTTTCTAGCTCCTGCCATGTCTGCATCAGGTCAAACAGAACAGTTAAAGTGTTTCCCACCAATTTGTGATACTAGTTTTTACAGCTAATGCACAAACCTACGCAACCATGTTTGCATGATGTTAAGCAGAGAGCATCAATGCCAAACAGAGTTGAAGGCACTTTATTAATTAGGAATGGTAATGTGACAGTTAGTATTAGTTTATGTATCAAATACTGCTGTACCTGTTAGATGACTTAACTTTTCAGCCATGTTAAGTTGGGTATACATTTTATGACCTGACACATTTTGTTGTGGCTTTACACACTGATAGAAGTAATTTGTACAATGTGGGGTTCAAACCTATGTCGAATAGGCAACTCATATTCTTCCACATAGATGCTTTTACCCCCTTGCCACAGAAGACATGCATTCAGGCATGCCCATCAATTATATAGACACATTAATGAGTGAGTAGTTAACCATGTATGTGTGGGTGACCTGACAAGGTTCTGGTTTATGCATTCATGTGCATATGACTATCACTAAATTAAGAAGTCCATCTCAAGACAGAAAATACACTTTTATGTCCAGAAACATAAATTTCAGTATGCACTCAGTCACACATATAATTCATATGATATCCACTGTTATACATAGTTATTGTTATATATAATTATCTATATATTGTGCTTTATTTGTAAAGATTGAGTGGAACAGCATTATTAAAAGTTAGAGTGTGCTAGCTTAGAACAATGGCTCACCTGTATTGTAGCCATTAAATTACACCACTCCACTTGCCACAAGGAAGGCTGGACAACAGGTGTATTTTTACACTCATTACTACCCAGCATGCTCATTGCCACTGAAACCTTGTTTGTCAGACATAATCATTAGTTATCCAGACATATTAAAGAGCTGAGTGATTAATTATGTATGTGTGTGACATGAAAGTTCAGAAAATTAATTTTTAATTTTATAACCATAACTGTATTGATATCCACAGTTAGATATGTAATATATATGATATCATCTGCCTGCTCAATCCACCTGCTAGACATAGTTATTTTTATGAATAATTATTTTTATATTGTTAATTTTTATATAAATTACAGTGAACCACCACTAAAAAACTCTTAGAGCTTGCTGGATTAGAACCCTGGCTTAACTGTATTATACTCATTGACCTACATCTGCTGCCACAGGTAGACCTAAGCAGCAGGGATAACTTTTGAACTAAGTACTGTGTATGAGTGCTGACTGTCTCTCAGCACTGATTAGAGGGTTTGCGTGATGAGAGACGTCACATATTACAATGTATCTTGCTGGAAACTGAGAAGTCTGCAGGTATTGTGGAAGCTGACTGACTACCACACAAGGCAGCTTAGTTTGTCTGCATGATGGAAAGCACAACATGTAACAATGTATCTTTTTGAAACTGACAATGGCTGCTTATTGTCTTTTGGTGTTATGGAACTCCTGCTGTTGTGGAAGTGTGCTGACCGCCAAGCAATGCCCTTGAGCATGTTTGCAAGATGGAAAGCAAAATATGTAATAATGTTTCCTTTCAGAAACTGACAAGGTCTGCTTATTGCCTGTGGCATTATGCTGTGTTTGCACAGAGGTAAGCAATGCACAAACAAGACAGGCAAAGCTTAAAATATATTATTCTTGTACAAAGTGTTTATTAGTTTTCATCATTAAAAGATAAATGTGAGACTTGAACCATGATCTACATATCCTATGTGCTGTGTGCTTCATCATGTTTACCACTTAATTTACAGTGCTGATTTATGCTGTCCTTGTCATAGAAACAATTTCCATTAATTTTAAAGTATTTATCCATTTGACCATATTTGCACTAAGTTGCATGCCACACAAATATTAATATTAAAAAACAGGAAACATAAACAACATTACAAATTATATTTTAACACACCTTATATATTTTAAACAACTCTGGATTTGAACTTGTCATGCTAATGAACCTGTAAAACACACCAGGAGTGCCTTATCTTTCGTCTCACAGAAACAGCTTTGCAGCAGGAAAGCAAATCATTGTGCATACAAGCAAGTCCCATTTCCTCCACAGTATTAACAAGACATATACACTTCTACACTCTCAGTTGCTTGTGCATGTGCTGCTTACAGATTTATTGCAAAGAGTGATCACACAACCAGTTATGAGTTTTGTTTTTACCAGTGTAGCTCTGTCTTCTCTTTGCATTGTGTTCATCGTTCTCTTATCTGTGCTGCAATCTCAGACATGAAGTGTATAGGGCATTTGAGTTATTGTCCTTTAAATGTATGATAAAGTGACATGACAGCGAGAAACAATTTTAAACAAAGGCAGGGGAGTTTGGCTATTAGTGAACAAAAATGAGAAATGTGTGCTGTTCTCTTCCATTTAAAAGCTTGCTGCAGTTACATCTACACTTTATAAGTGTATCCCTGGGGACACACCCAATGCAGGTAGGGTAGTCTAAATTGCTGCCGTGTCTTCCCTCCCCTCCCACTAATCATTCACAGCTGCAATCCATTAGCAAATAACACTGAGGTAGTGCCTGCACTGTGTTTACACTTGCTACACAAACTCAAAAATTTTAGATTCAGCAGTTCTAATGAGTTCACACCTCATTTGCATCTTCAGCTTGCTCAGAGGTCTGAATCTACCCCATAAAAAGGAAACTATGTTGCTTGGGAACACAAAGGTCAGGAGACTTGTGCTTTTGGGCAACATGGAAGATTGCTATTCCTTCCATGTTACAAAGAAAATTGCTATGTACAGAAAATGGAAGATACGGTGGTGCAGCGGTAGCATTGTTGCCTCACAGCAAGAGGTTCTCCCATTCAATTCTCAGCTGGAGTGCCTTCTGTGTGGAGTCTGCATGTCCTCCCTGCGGTCAAGTGGTGTTTGAATGACATGCATAAAATGGGCATGCCTTCACTGAAGGTTGGGTGTCGGGCTGGCGCATTGGCACCCATAAAAAATCTACTGCCAATCATTAGCGGACTGGAGTTCTGCTGTGGCAACCCCTAACTGGGAAAAAGCCAAAAGAAGAACATGCATTAGAAAATGGAAGTTTCATATGTATGCACGTCTTATAGTTCACTGTTGGCATAGGCATTTTTGGCAAGCATTTACTTTCTCAGATAGACAGGGGTACTATGCTTCTAAGATGGCCCAAAAACACCTCCAAGAGAGTGCTGGGTACAGTGAGAGGTGACTGACAATCATATAAAATTGACTTTTCTGTTGTAAATCTGTGCATATTGTGGAAATTGTGTTGAAGGCATATATATATATAACAATTGAATTATGTGGTATTCCTTGGTTTGTACAAACTTTCATTTGCTTGTTGTTTTGGGGGTGGGGGAGCCAAGTACCATTTGTGTGCTGCCACAACAAAAGTTGTGTTTCAAGAAGTTTGCTTTTGAAAATGTGTAGTCATCCTGTTATTTCTGTGGAAAGCAATACATTACTAAAGTGGTATTCCTTGTTTTCAACCAAACATTGGTTTGCATGCGAGTGTGATATGGTACAACTACATAACCTTTAATTTTAATAACTGAAATGTATGTCTCCAGTGCTTAATGTTGAAAATATATATGTGTATATGAGCAAGAATTTACTCATGTGATATTTATATGTTTTATCTTTCTCTGTTTTATGTCACATAGAATTATAGCACCCGAGGGTACAAATCCACGTAAAGCCCCTTTCAGTAACTGAAAATGAAATAATAGTGCAGGTGTTCAGATGCCTCAACATCTTTCTGCTTGAGAGAGGGGATGGAGATATCTATGACAGAATACAGATTTGCAACTAGATAGTCAATGATGTCAGTGCCATAATGGGTCGCACCAGGACTTATCATCAGATGTGTCATACGGCCACTGATATGATTTCATCGGACCAGAGGATAGCAGGTGTAGTTGCCCATGGATAGCAAACTATGGGGGAGGGGATACTAAATGAAGAGTTCTTGTCCACTGTCAGAGATCTAGAGATCTTAGTAGAAACTGCACACCAATCATGTGATTGCTGTCAGAGCAGAAGTGTCTGGGAGGGCAAGTATGTGCCAGAAAGAGCTTTCTTATATATGGCAAGTTGAAGATTTGCTTGTATAGTAAAATACAGAAAAATGTACCTAACAGTTCATGTTTTTGTAATGAACCTATTGATAATTTACTAGATTTAATGACACATTTTTGTTCATTACACATGGGCTGTGGTGGATGTGTCAGCCAAGTTTCAGTTAAAAGTATTGTTAATGGATATATAGGCAACATTGTGTATTCACTGCCCCCCCACCCTATGTTATTGCAATTGTGTTGATTGCATCCTCACCTTGCTTCATTTCTTCAGTGCAGGTTGTGTGCTATCCATTGCCTCTTAGCCAGGATGAGAGCATATTGTACACGCTTATGACCACCTACACCCACAGCAGCTGGTGGTTCCCCCTCTGACTCCTCATGTGCTAGCGGCTCTGGTGACCTTGCCACTGATATGGGAATGTGTGCCCCTTCCCCTTGGTGTTCCTGCTTATCTCAGAATAATAGTGTGAATGATTGCACAGGCAGTGAAAATTTCTGAACAGGTACAGGGATTGTACTGCAGGGCTCTCCCTGATGTATCTAGGCACCAGAGCCATGACTTCAGCAGCCCAAACTCATGCTCTGTGATATTTCTTATTTGAGCATGTGCCTCATTCTAGCATTCTTCAATGTGTGTGTGTGTGTGCGTTCTTGATTGGCGTCATCAGCCATGGTTCGAGTGATACCCTGCATCCCCCAGTAAATGATCTTGTGGGATGTCCCCATAGAAAACCTGTGATAGAGCTGAGAGTTGTGCCAGATATGGGAGTTGTGGTAACAGTCAGGGTTGCTAACAAACACACATTCAGGATTATTCCTTTGGTGTTAAACATGACCTGGCAATTAATGGAGTGGAATCCCTTTCTGTTTATATACACCCTTCTCTGTTCCCCAGGTGGTGCTTTGATTTCAATATGCATGCAGCCTATGGCACCCAGGACTTTAGGGAAGTGTGCTACAGGGTAGAAATCCTACATAGTTGTAGATGTGTCCTCAGTTGTATGGGGACAATGTATGCAGTCACTGGCATGTTGTAGCATAGCATTCAGGAATTGATGAAGGGTCATGGATGCTGATGTCTGTGACACCCCCAGCATATCCCCTGCTGGCCTCAGGAAGGTTCCTCTAGCTAATATTTTAAGTGCTACACATACCTTAGTCTCCACAGGTATTGGATTCCCTCGGTTTGCCATTGTTGTCAGTTGAAGCCAAAAGAAGTTGCAGAGTTACTGTAGTGTGTCTCTATCCACCCTGCAGCTATCTGCAATTTCTACCTTATGCAGACCATGAAAAGTTAAATGAGGTCTAAACACCCTTCTCCATCTTGGTTGAAGTCTTCTAACAGCAGCAGCATAGCCATGGAAGTTATAAATACAAGTGCAGAAGAGCAACAACAGAAATTAACATTCTTTCTGTGTACAGTAGTTTTTGTAGCTGTATTCCAATAGGATTTGGAATTCAAGGCCAAAACCTGCACTGAGTGTACACAATTGATTTATACCTTGTTGAATAGCTCCTCCACTTTGGATTGGTTAATTAGCATACAAATCAGCTGCTTATGCAACAATTTGCATGCTCCAATGTTTACCATGTTTGCACTGCTCTACATGCCATTTAGAGCTGCTTATTGAATATAAAATGGCACACTACTATGTAGGCTTTATTGAATCCAGCCCCTTACCACAATCCTTTTTAATCCTTCTGATGAACAGTTAAACTGAACCCCCTTCTGCTTGAGTTGCTGGTAGTTCAGTTGAATGTAAAAGATCCCGTAGCACCTAATGAAAAGAGTGGGGGAAGTCGTCTAATGCTCTGTCCAAAATCCCCCTAGTAGTATAATTACCACCATGGATCTCCCCTTAAAAGATGTTTCTAGCCTAGTGGGACTAACCCAGTCTACAAAGCATAAATAAATATATATATATATATATATATATATATATATATATATATATATATATATATATAATTTGCAGCATTAAATGCATGCTTATAATAGCAATGCTGAGTGGCCTAATTTGATAGAACTGGTTTTGCCAGTATTACATGTTTGATATGCCATTAGTTATACAGTAAAGACTTTTTTTTTTGCATAATTTAGAATGTTACATAAATACACATTAAGTACTGCCAGTGATTAGTGTATATTGTCTTGTTTTCCCATATTCTGTTGAGTGCAAGGCGTGTTGCATAATGTGAATAAACAAGACTTTCTGTTTGCATTTTTTCACCCACTGGACAGAATGTGTTTCTGATTATGTTTAGTTCCATTACACATTAGTGGTAGGTATTTCTGATGAAGAAATACTTTTCTTCACCTGAACAAATGCAGCAATACTGTACTATCAAGTAACCAGCAAGTTTACATCCCTTTCCATTCTCCAGAACTGTAATACTGTCAATAGCTGCCTTTGTTAAACTGAATGCGTACTGAAAATAATGCCTACAGAAATGTATTAGCTCAAGGCCTAAGGTGAGAGTATTCTTAGTTCAAGTCTTCCAGGTGGCAACACTGGCAGCCATACTCACTGTGACAGGCACTGAAATTAAACATGCTATTTTTAAGCTAAAGATGCATTACATTCTTGTAGACAGTAACACTAAGTCCAAATAAAGCCCTTATATATCCATCCTGGAGACATCATCTATATTGCAGCAGCTTATAAAGTGCTTGTATGTCATTAACTGCTTTCCTTCTTTCCCATAAATTTAGTTAATTGCATAAAAATACACAACACAACAGATCCACTAGACTGTGGAACATTCACGCATTCTAATATCAATAGAGATAAGGTCTCTATATATTTGTCCATGTCTAGCTATTGTACAGTTAAATGTAGGCCATATACTTGTAAACAGGGACCTGGGAGTCAAAGAAAGAATAAGATTAAAATACTGCAGGTAACTGGTTCTAATGAGAAAGTTGATAAAGCCCTGATGCTGAGCCTCTTACCCTGATGATCTAAGCTTGAATAGTAACATGAGATAATGGAAGAGCAGAAGAGGGTAGGTGGGACTATTTGGATGATTATGGATTTTTGCACTGCCACAAAACAAAGCAAACAAAGCAAAAAATGTAACTCTGTAAATGCAGAAGCATAAATGTACCACAGTGTATGTCTGACATTGGTAAAAGCCTGCTTTATAGGTAGGCCATACAGTGGAGTAAGTCACTTACACTCAATGCCTTTTGGAATCTAACTCATTGAGTATTCTACTGTAATAGCAAGGTAACAAGCAATCTTCTGGTGGTGAATCAACATAACTGTGTTTTCATATGTCATTTAACAAAAACAGTATTGTGTAAAGCAGTGGTTCTTAAAGTGGGTTTTCTGCAAACTTAGTGTTCCGTGGAAACATCTGAGGGGTTCCTTGAATCAAGGTCAGGACAGAAGAGATGTTCTGCAAGATGTTTTTCTATTTTATCTTTTTACTTAAAAAGATAAAATAAAATGCAGAAACAGCCAGCAGGACTCACGTTGAAGACTGCACCATATGATACAGGTGATTGGTTGGGCACTGACATCTAAGAAGTCAGTGTATTTAACCAAGCAATTCACAGTGAAGGGATATTGTCAGTAGCTGAGAGTAATGTATACATCTAAACTGTGACTCTTTTAGCAGTATTGCACAAGCTTCATTCCTGACTCTTAGGCAAACCTTTAAACTTTGCTCAAGAATTCTGTTCAAAGCCAAAAATAATGGGGAAAAGGCACAACATTAGGGACAACATGTTAATTATTATTCTATTACCTGTTAAATGAATTATAGCAACAGGTGTTTTTTTATTAACATGCATTTTTTGAATAATAATGATTATGAAACTTTGGCATTATTGACTGACTGTAATCCTCAGTGATACAGCAGAAAATCAAAAAAATTATTGGGGACAAGGAAAAAAACAAAAGGCAAACTAATGAAATGCTCTGTAAAATTCTGGGAAGTCAAGAAGTATGCACACAAGTTGTCATGACATAATGACATAGCCCTTTAAATAAAAACATGCCTTGTTTTAAAATAAAAACGTTACAGATACAAACTAGAAGAAATGTTTGCAAATATTTTATTGAATATCACATATAATATAAACCAGCAAATGAATACAAATATTTACAAACATGTTTTCACTACAGCTTCCTCAAGTATTTCCACCTGAAAAACATAAGGAAGCTGTAGCAAAAATACATTTCTATTTAACTGTGTGCATTTGCCATTGTATATTATATGTGAGAATATTTGTATATCACTCCTTCTACAAGATGCTTGGAGCAGTTGCTTGGATTTTATTAAATTATCACATTATGTACCAAGAACAGAGTGTATTCCAATTTCTCTTCTGCTATTTTATGATTTCTCTTTAGCTGTGTGAGCAGATAGGACTCAGACAATGAACCAAAGAAGGAAGAGACATGAGACCAAAGCAGCTGGAAAAATCAGGGAAAGTATAGTTGAATAGTGTTGAATTTACTGTGTGTGTGTGTGTGTGTGTGTGTGTGTGTATGTGTGTGTGTGTGTGTGTGTGTGTGTGTGTGTGTGCATGCATGTGTGTGTGTGTGTGTGTGTGTGTGTGTGTGTGTGTGTGTGTGTGTGTGTGTGTGTGTGTGTGTGTGCGTGTGCATGCATGCTTGTGTGCATGTGTGTGTGTGCATGCACGTGTGTATGTGTGTGTGTGTGTGTGTGTGTGTGTGTGTGTGTGTGTGTGTGTGTGTGTGTGTGTGTGTGTGTGTGTGTGTGTGTGTGTGTGTGTGTGTGTGTACATGCATGCATGCATGCATGAGACAGTGTGTGTGTGAAAATCTAATATTTAGTTTGACTTGTTCATTGTGACAGCACTTACTATTATCTTGCATTGCTGCTTGCTGCCAAGAGTGACAGTAGCAGCAGTGACTCCATTCCAAAGGGAATCAAAGGACATTGACCAGCCTTGCATTACTATCAACCAGTGAGTATCCTGCTACACAAATTTGGCACTATATTTGCACTTCTGAATTGACAGAATTGACAGAATTGACAGAATTCAGAAATCTTTTTCTGTTTTATAGTTTGTTGTCTTAGGCTATTTTGTCCCACCCTCCCTCCCTGTTGGTGTCTTGCTCTTATACTTGGTGGCTTTGCAGTCCTACTGTGACACACCTCCCAGTCTAGTGTCATTAGCTCATTCTTCTTAATACAGAGAGAACATTTGATAAGGCCTTCTGTTCCTCCTTTTTACCTTTTCAAAAAGTAAAACAAAACTTTTTTTCTTTCTAAGCTTGAACCTTCTTGTGTTCTGACTGTCCTTCTGAAACATATTGGAGATATACAGTATATTTCAGAGCATTTGTTATAACTCTATTTGCTATAAGCGATTTAAGTATTTTTTTCTGGCTTTTTGAATATTTACACTGCATCTTAGCCTGTTTATACAGCTCTGCATTCTATTTAAACTGTTTTGTGTTGATTAACTGTTTTGCACTCTTAAAAGTTATTTGTTGCTTAATTTTACCTGTAGGATAGCATTTACTGTCTGTTTTTAAAAAAAATCTCTTGTTTTCCCACCTTACTGAACTAGAGTAGTCCAGTTTCAGAGTTGCTGATCCTGGGCTTTGTTTTTAGTTCCTGTTACTGATCCATTGCCTTATTAGGAAGGAGGGAAGTTTCTTTGCTTACCAGTGGGAGTGGGAAGCACTGAGCTAGTAGTCTATTGATCATCTCCTTTCAGCCCCTGCTATAAAACCTACCAACTCTGCACAGATCCTCGTGGTGGCCTGCAGGAGTGACTTTCTACCAGATATAAGTATTTTTGTGGCTTTCCCACTGTTATTAAACTGCTACTTTAAGTGATTTCTGCATTTTACACTGTTTATTGCACTTTAAGTTACTAATTGTTGCAAATTGTTTCTGTAGGCTACACACTAAATAGCATTTACTGTCTGTTTTTCCTTATCTCTGTAATAAAACTAAAAATCTCTTGTTTTCCCACTTTACTGAACTAGAGTAGTCCAGTTTCAGAGTTGCTGATCCCTGGGCTTTGTTTTTAGTTCCTGTTACTGATCCATTGCCTTATTAGGAAGGAGGAAGTTTCTTTGCTTACCAGTGGGAGTGGGAAGCACTGACACCTTTTTGTCCGATTTGGTGAAGTTTCAGCCAGAAACTAGTAGTCCATTGGTCGTTTTGGGCCAATTCCTAGCTCCCTTCAGCCCCCTGCTATAAAACACGCTAAACTGTACTGCTGATCTAACCAGCATATCCTATAACTGAAAAGTTCATCTCTACTTGATTCTCAAGTAGACTATTCTCTATCTGTAAAGCCTAGCACTTACTCCTACAGTACTTGCACCTTGATAAAGCACTCTTATTATAGATAGTACCCCACCAGCCCAAAACCCACTTCCCGAGTCCTTTGAAAGTTCTTTATCTACTACTTATCAGTTGCTAGTGTCCTCTCCAGCTCAACTGGTGAACCTGGGAATATTGAGGCAATGTTACAATTGCCTCATGTAATCCTCTCCTTCTCCCACAAAACACAAATACAAAACTGGAGGCTGAGCTCTCTCAACATAGGACTGGCAAGACCAGACAGGAGGCAACCACACACAATACATACCCAGTCACACATGGTACCATCACAACTTCAAATCATCCACATACTCACACAAAGACATACAGGCTCTGGTCAAAATTTACCAAAACAGCAGAGGCCACCAAAGCAGACACCCAAACAACTACCACTAGACCACACAGTCAGAGTGTCAAACAGTCACACAAACAAAATGCCAGACACACTTGTCATTGGTGATTCCATAGTCAGACACAGCGTGACGCCCTGCTCACCAGACTGAGTAAGGAGAAGGTCATCAGGTCTCTCAACAGCAGGTACAAGTATGACTCAGTCATTGTCCACACTGGTGTCAACGACCTGAGGTACTGCCTCCTTGGACTACATGAAAGACGCCGAGGAGCTCTCTGATTATGTAGCCCAGGCAGGTATGACCCTGACCTTGAGCAGTATCCTACCTTCACCTAGAATGATGCCACAATACAGTGATAAGATGATCAGCTTTAATAATTGGCTTAAATTCTGGTGTCATTCAAAGGGGATCAATGTCTGTCTGCCTGGGATGACATGCTGGACACACCTGTCACCCTGGGCTGGATATTGGCACACCCCATAGTGCCTTTTAGGCAAGGCTCAAATTCTAAACCTACCACCCTAGAACACCAAAAGGAAAAAACTAAGGGTAATGCTGCTCAATGCCAGAAGTCTCAATCTCAAGATGCAGGCCCTTCTCAATATGGAGAACATCGATGTCTGTGCTGTGACAGAAACCTGGTTCAAGGCTCCTGAGAGCACCCCAGCACTAACAGGTTTCACCTCATATCATGGACAACACCAAGAAAGGAGGTGTCCATATTCATAAAGGACACCCACACCTCAAGTTGGGGGCAACGCGACGATGCATCTGAGACCATCCAGGTGCAATTAACCATACTGCTCTGCAATTTGTAGCATGTTACAGGCCACCCTCTCAAACTCAGGAACCTCACATGGCCTTCCTGAAAACATTGGAGGATAAATGTATCTCCAAACACCATCATACTAGGTGACTTCAACTACCCTAATATAGACTGGGAACACTACTCAAGCCCGAACACTCTAACCCAAAGATTCCTGGAGTTCATAAACTCAAATGCCATGGAACAACTAGTCACCATCCCACAAGAGGTGAAAACATACTTGATCTCATCATCACGAACATGGGATCAAAATGTTCTATACCCCTCACTGGTGAGATCAGATCATAAACTAATCTCGCTGGAGGTCCTCATCCCGCCCCACCTGAAACAAAAGACCACAGTGAAAAACTTCTCAAAGCCGATTTCACACTTCTAAAACTAGTGTGGTCTCCTTTAAGGCCCCTGAGCCAGTGGTAAACATTACTCAAACCGCTGAATCACTTACAAATGCCTTCTACCAGCACCTACAGGACTGCATGGATCAGGCAATCCCAAACAAAACTAAGACTCTCTGTACCAAAGGCAAGCGTCCAGTTTGGTGGACCCCAGCCATAAACAAGCTCTACAACAAAAGGAGGAAGCTACTACAAGATAGAGCAAAATCCTTGAAAGGTAAGACACCTTTGATCATTATAAGTAAAAACTAAGAGCTCTCATAAAATCATCCAAGGCAAATTTTGAGAGAAAAATCGCCAAGGACTCTAAAGACAATCATAAGGCCTTCTTTAGCTATGTTAGAAACCTAGGAGGAAACTCCCAGATATGCTCAGAATTAGTTCAAAATGATGTGAAAATTACTGAACCTACACACATTGCTAACATACTGGCTGACAGGTTCAGTGCAAACTTCTCCCAAAGGAGAGATATCTATTCCAGAGGATTGTAGCCCCCAAACATCGGTGAGAACTGCCCTCACTAAGGCAAAACACAGCATCCATGGGACCGGATGGTGTCCTTCATGAACTCAGAATTAAACCCACAGTTAGGACAGCTGTTTAATCTTAGCCTCACCTCAGGATACTGTGGTCCCACTTTGCCTCCACAGACCCTGGAAATTACCGCCCCATTAGCTTGACAAGCCTTATCTGCAAAGCCATGGTGAGGATCATAATGGAACTCATAAATAAAGACATAGGGAACTTGCAGACTTTGGATCCAACCCAGTTTGGCTTTGTCAAAGGCAGATCCTGCCTCTTAAACTTGGTTGACTTTGAGACAGTCACCAAGGCCATTGATGAGGGAAAGGCAGTCCATACAGCCTACCTCGACCTGGCAAAGGCCTTGACACAATACCCCACTCAGGTATCATCGAAAAACTCATCAGCTTGAATGTAAACCCATACATCACAAGATGGGTTGCAAACTGGCTAGCGACAGAACCCACAGGGTCAGAGTTGCTGGAGCCATGTCAGACTCAAAGCCTGTCACAAGTGGTGTCCCACAGGGCTCAGTCCTGGGTCCACTCTTGTTCGGCATCTACTTTTCTGAAGTGCAAGCAAACACAGGAGGGTTATGGCTGACAAAGTTTGCAGATGACTGCAAACCACATCTGACACAGATATCCTCCAGAAGGGCCTCACAGAAACGGATAACTGGTGCCAGAGCCATGGCCTGAAGTTCGCCAAAAATGCATAGTCATACCCTTGGGAAAAACAAGGTTACCCCTAGCTACCATATAGGTGACAATCCACTGAGCACAGAAAAGTCATCAGGGATCTGGGGACCCAAGTTGACAGTAGTCTTTCATTTGACACTCATGTTGCTAAAGTAGTTAGGAAAACCTTCTATATCGCCCACCTGATCATGAAGGTGTACTCATCACTCATTAGACCTATGATTGAGTACAATGCCCATTCGGAATGTATCTGACCAGACACCTGATGCAGCTTGAAAGGCCCCAAAAGTTCCTCACCAAAAGGATAAAGGGTCTCAAAAATATGTCTTATGCTGCCCGACTGAAAGAACTCCAGCTTTATTCAGTCTCACTCAGAGGTGACCTGTGCCTGACATATAAGGCCATGTCAAACCCAGATTTGATGAATATGCTTCACCTCAAAAATCTAGATCCCTCAGAACCACAAGGCGGAGACTTAAACCTTGACACGGTTATAAATAGAATGTGCTGGAGGGACAGATTCATCACCCAGAGACTCCCTATGCTGTGGAACAAAATCCCGGTACATGTGAGGCAGAGCACCTCGCTGGCCTTGTTCAAGAGGAATCTTGACCAATGGATGGGAGATCGCAGATATACCCCAGGGATTACTTCAGTGTCACTGCTTGACAGAGGCACAGAAAAATGATAGGCATAGTTTTTATTCAAACTAAAGGGGTGGCGAAAGCCACATAACTATGGGCTAGGCTTATAAATGCCCTTGGGCAGATAGCCTAGTATGAACCTATGAACCTATGAACCTATGACAGTCCAGAAGAGAAACTGGAAAGTCCAAACTTGTTCCAGCAATGGGTATGCTTATTCAATTTAGGGAAAAATAGTATGGCACTTTGTCTGGGGAGGGTGGGTAGGTTGACTCATGCTGGAGGATGTTTTTAAAATCTTGCAGCAGCACCAGAAAAAAATGTATAATGCTATGGTCATTATACATCTCTATTGCTTGAAGTTTTTAGGCTCTGAACTTTGGAAATCCAACCTGCAAGATGAGTCTATTCTTGACAGGTGCCATAAGTCTAATTATTTGTTTTGCCATAAAAAGTAATGACAGTAATAACATTTGCTTCCCTTACAAAGTAAGAGGGCAGTCACAAACAAAACATTCAATAAACTGTTTTTTAATAGCATTTAATTCATGAGTAGCATGTGAGAAGTAATATTTTGAAGGGCTATTTGTCAAGGCAATAATTTCCTTGTAATTCACTAAACTTCACTTGCAATAGTAGATCAATGGCTAGCGCACTCACATTTGGTGTTGGAATATCAAAAGGCTGTGGGTCATTTTCTCACCTTAGCTGTTTGGTTAAATTTTCCAATACTGTCACTATGGTGCTGCAAGGTGATACTGTACTCCTGAGACTGCTGTCCTCTGGATGAGATGATAAACTGAGGTCCCACCTTCCTCACATGGTGGTAGCTCAAGTGAAGGTAAAATGCCTAGACACTTAATAAAAACAGTAAGTAAGGGTAACTTTATTTATTAACCAGGAAAGATAAGCGACCTAAAGAATACAATTTTAAATTTATAACTAATGACCGATAACTGATTTTAACTGATTATGATTATGCCTGTTATGAATATTATGATTATAATTAATGCCAAAAAAACAAACAGGAGTAAAATGCAGTGAATTATACTGTAAAATACTGTTATAGAGTGCAAAACAAAATAGAAGATGTCCACATGTTAGAGGTTAGACCTGTTTAAATGCAGTGAGTGATAGAATTTTGGGAGCTTAACTGGTAGACCTTTCACACAAAAGTCTTGTTTTCCTAGGATTGCTCCATGAATTTCTAAAAGGATTGCAGCTCAGTCTTTTACTTTGTATAAAAGCAGAGGAAGAGTAGAGTACACGAGGTAATTCTCTTTAACAGATTAAAGATACTAGTTCACTGACCTGTTGCTTGAAAGTCAGCTCTCCCACAAAAAGCTGAAGCACATGTTTTTGTTTCCCACCAAATTTTGAGCTATGGATTACTAATACCTCTCTCTACTACTATTATTTTGTGATGGGGCTGCCATACTGGCATTATATTGTTTTTAACTCAAGACAGCCTCTTTTTTGAATGACTGATGTTTAAGGTCTAATATCATGCTGTAATTAAAAAAGTTTTTATGAACTATTTTTAAATAGACATGTTTAAAATTAATTATGACAGAGAAAAAAGAGTTTTCTGCAGTATTATCATTTCATAATGAAGACACAACAGTGTGTTTACATTTTTGTACCATTTTGTCACTTTCATTTATTAAACTTGCATTTTTAAGTAGTATCCATTAGCCATACCAGGAGGGGAGTATTGATACGTGAGTCTTTGTTTTGGTGTCCAGATGTTTTGGCCAAATGCTCATATTTTCAATAGCAATTATGCCTGTTTTAGATAGCTGCTGGTTTAGAGGTATAATCCAGTCCTTCAGGCTTCCAAATATCAGTGAGCAGCTTTACATGGAGTCTGTATGAGAACATAGCCTTAACTGCCCCTGCCTTATATTTTTGTTCACTTCCTCATAAAATGTTTATTTTTTTGGAGGATTGTGTTCATAGGATCATAGGATCATAGGAAGTTACTAGGCTATTGACCCTGAGATCCTTATAAGCCTAGCCAAGAATTTAGCCCATGTTCCTACAAGTCAGCACCCAATGCCCCTGTCCAGCAGAGACACAGGTAGAATCCCATGGGTGTATTTTCTGTTCCCCATCCAGTTATCCAGGTTGCACTTAAAAAGGATTAATGAGGTACTCTGCTTGATGTGGAGAGGGGGCCTGCTCCACAGAAGGGGGAGTCCCTGGGACACACATCTGTCTTGCCAACAAGTCATATTGATGTTACAGTCCAGGCTGAGGTCGCAAGTGTGGGTTACTTGACTGGAGCTTGACTTATGGATATGCAGCAGTCACATCAAGGAGGGGTCTCAGATTGCTTTGCATGCCAGATAAAGCTCACCTACCTATTGCTACCATACAGTGCATATCTGAAAACTGTTCATCTGTCCCCATCAATGATTTTTTGTTATATTTTTGGTTTGCTCCTTGTACATGTTGTAGTTTTCAAAATCTAGAAAATTCCTGAGGTTTGCAGTCAGTTCACTAAATAATCACAGAAGCTTGTTGCAGACATCATATCCTTTAGAAAGTGTACAGTATGCTAATGCAAAACCTGTTATTCTAGAAGTTTTCTAAGTTAGAAGAAAAATATTTAAAATACGTCCCTCATTTTTATTTATTTTGTTTCATTATTGATTCTTGTACTAAAACATTGAGAGCTATGAGAATACTTTGCTGGGGTTCAGCTGTTATTTTGTTTTATTATCATTTATTATCTGAAATTAGTTGAAAAGTGTTGAATTGGTCTGGCAATACACAAGAAATGAAAGGTGTTCTGCTGCTTTAACATTTACACATGTTTGTCACCATGTTCTTTAGTACTGATGAATACACACAAAAATAACGGTTTAAAATGATAATAAGATTGTATATCAAACAGCTTATTCTGCAATATAAAATAATAATTATGATTGAATGTGCCAGGGTAAGTTATTAAAATTAAAAAATAAATTACAAATATTGTAAGCAAAGTACTGGATGAGGAAAAAAATAAAGGTAAAAAGAATGATAAAACACACCTATTGCTATAAAATTAATGATACTATGAGAGTTTTTTAAACAAATTATAGTGTCAGTAATTTCAGACTGAAACAAACCTATAAAATATAGTTGCTTTTCTTTCTAAATGGCTGGCAGCTCTTCAAAGAAATAGTGAGTGACAGATCATTATTTACTTAGTACAGAGGAAAGAATTTAAAGGACTTACTAGTTTCTAATCCTTCCCCTCTAGGTGGCTTTAAGAAAACAAAAGTAAGCTGAAAGGTATACAACACTGCACCATCTGTTCCCCATATTACTGCTGACAGTTTTTATACATCCTAGTACAAGTAGTAAATGAAGGGTGTTTGATTAATGCAGTTGTAGTGTATCAATTCTCGGAAATTCTTCCTCCCCAATTGCCAGCATTGATTCCCTTCAAAAACATCTTAGGCCCATTCTTACCACAATACAATCAACTCCATTGTACAGACAAAAGATCTGCCAGGAGTACCCATCAAGTAGGAGGCTGTGGAGGTTGCTTATTCCTTAGTCTGCATTTTTCACAGCTGATCTGCTTCACAGGAAATGGCATACCCTCACTGGAATGTCCAGAGAGTCTAGCTTCATCTCTGAAACGAGTATCATTTGTGTTTAAAGACAGATTGGGGAATTACTTACTAGTACCTCATTCTGGAGCCACATCATCAGTGAAACAGAATGCTTTGCAATTTTGTGCCTAAATGTTTTCTCCATGACTTGGGTGCTTGTTCATAGCAGGAGAAGGGTCTGCAGTTCCTTTCCCCTACAGGTTCATGCTCCTAAGCATGCGCAAATGAAGGCAATGTGAACAGCTTAACTGGTCAAAACACATTTCACTGAGACCTTAGTACTACCTGCAGCTCACCTACTACTCAAACAGGTGTTGGCATTGTCACAGATTGGACTTCCTCTACCCCATCCCCCCACCCTGGTAGGTTAGCCAGCATTGATTGGTCATTCCCTCACTTCCTCATTGGCTTCTCCAGCATCTATATTGCTAATTGTTCAATGGTCACCTGGTGCACAAAACCATTCTTATCATTTTATACCTTATACCATCAAGCCAGATGGTGTATCTCATTAAATATAAGTATTAGTGTATGCATCTCAGTATTTTATATATGTGCTAAGAAACATTATGTAGATATTAATAAAATAAATGATGTCCGTATTTTATTAAAAAAAATACAGCTGAAGATAATCAGACTTGAAGACCTCTGTTTCAGACCTTGCAATCAGTGAAAAGATGGATTGTTATCTATGATCATAATCATAATATTTATATGTGTGAGATGGACATTTGGCGTCGCTATTTGGATGACTGTTGGTTGGTGTGGAAAGCTGATGAACATTATCTTATGGAGTTTCTTGAATATCTCAATGATAACATATGGGGGATTGAATTCAAGCTGACCTGCCATGTGTCGAGGATAGTATTTCTTGATGTTGAAATCATCAGAAATCAGGATAATACTTTGTCAACTAGGATGTTCAGGAAATTTCCAGAATTTAACTCATTATTACATGCTACCAGCTTCCACCCACAACATTTTTTGTCAGAAATGACAGTTTCATACAACTGAAAGTTACTTGCAGTGATTTATTTATTTTCAAATTATAGGCGTCTCTTCCTTAACAAATATATGTTCAAAAAACAAAGTACTTCCTAAGCAGACACTTGCCTTAATAGCAGCATTTGAGAACCCATTTTACATTGTATTTCTGACATAACTACATAATATCATGAAAGTTGAAAATCAACATGGTAGTTGAATTTTAAAATATAAATATATGCTGATGATCTATCCCTAGGATTCAAAAAGGCACAATGCTCAGGATTTCAAAGTGCATCATGTCTATAAAAGTCAGAGATTGCTGTAACAAAAGACACCAGCCCATAGTGCAACAGTAGTCTCACTGATGAATCCCACATCGAATGAGACAGTCTAGGGGTGGGGCTGCTCATGTCTTCTCTAGCATTGCACCAGCACTGGAACAGAGTGGTAGAACAATTAAAAAAATAGTTGTATCACACTGTTAGAGCAGAAAAGCAAAACAGTGTATGCTGGCTTTTGACAGCAGGCATACATTGACTTCCATGGCACAAACAGGACTGTTAACATCTGACTGGGTAAGCATTGTGAAGCTATCTGCATATGCATATTAGCAGAGTCAGTGGCACAACAGATGGCACATTCAGCTTTGATGTAGAAGGGTGTGGGTAATATTCTCACACTATGTAGATGGATTGCTGGCTCTGCAGTGTAGCATACAGGGGCAGTGCACTTCTGAGTGTGTCGGCCTTCAGATGACATTTTAAACTGAGGTTCCATCTGCTTGAGGCAGTGGTAGTTCTGGTCATGACACCTATCAAAAAGAGTAAAGAAAGTTCCACAATGCCCTGGCCAAATTCAGCTAGTAATATAAATGCCACCTTGGGTCTCCCTTGGAAAGGGCTTACTGACCTAGTGGAACTAACCCAGTCAACAAAGAATAAATACATCTGTGTTTTTAGGGACATGATCACAATTGTCTGCATGTCTTGGGTGAATGCCTGGGTGTGTATTTTAGTGTGCTTGAGTGTCTGTATGTGTGCATGTATGTGCGCATATGTTTGAAGTTGCCTGTTTATTTGCATTGCAGAAGTTGGTATGAGTCTAGCACTGCAGTGCTTGATTCAGAGACTTTTTCTATGAGCCAATAATAACGTCTTATTCATTGAAACTTTACAATGACTCTGAATCACAGATTATAACTTTGTGCTATTGGCCACTACGGTATTGCAGAGGTATCAGTGGGGTGCTCCACATTCTTACAGAACAACATCTAGGAGACAATTGTCAAGGATATCACTGCTGATGGTGGACAAAATCATACAGAACAGTAATGTTAGAAGCCTGCCACCAACATTGTCATGTGGCTTGCAAGGAATCATTCAGCAAAGCAGCAGGAAGGATTGCTACTTCACTGAGGTCACCCCCCCCCCCACTGCAAGCCTGAATGATAATGAGTTGTTACAATCTCTGTACGGAGCTGTAAGCACAGGCATTGAAATCTGGAAGAAAGTTTCCTAGTGTTGACAATGGCCACATTTCTCAGGTAACCAACAGATTTGTACAGCATACATGCAGTGTGTGTCGGCAGGCCACAAGTACTTGCCACACAGGCATATGTTTCCAGAAGGTACATCAGGAGTGCAGGCACACAGGAATGGAAATGCAGGTATGTGTCTGTTCTATCCCAGCATATTACTACCCGCATGCATAATACATGGTCTGCGCATGTAGAGGGGGTAAATGGATTTACTCTGTTTTGTCTTACATTTTATATTCACAGGCTAAACAATAGCCCCCCCCTTTTTTGTTTTTTTGTTGACCAGGTTTCAGGCCACATGACTTTTAACTGTGATCACGTATTTCAGATTTGTTACTCCATTTTTACATTTCCTCTAACACAGCTTGAAATTCTCTGATATTAATCTACTCAGCAGTTGTATCATCATTTTACATCGGTCTTCTATGGTCCAGGCCCATGCTAATAGAAAATATAATTTATGTTTGTACCACCTTCCAACTTATTCAACAGTTCTTTGGAAAACCACTGGTACTGAAAAAATATAGTTCAAATAATCAGTAGTTTCAAATGGCAGATTAAATGTAAACAGTTTGCAGTTTGTTTCACGCAGCCTTATCTGCTAAAAACCTCACGCGTCTAGTTCAGAAAAAAATTTACCAGTGGCAGTCTTGAAAGCACTTCTTAAACAGTAAGTAGTTGGTAGTGCTGTACTTTAAATTCTTTATTCAGATTTATTAAACACTGCAAAGACAAATATCATGTTTTGTAATAATAATATTGTCCATACCATTCAGTGATTTAGTTGGCTTCCATAATGTTTTATTGACACACAAAAGGTCTCCTTTCTCTTCTGTTCCTGTTATTATTCACTTCTGAGTGCTACAAGTACTATTCTGCAATCAAGTATCACTGGGACAGCATCAGATTGTATTCCTGGATGATGGGAAAATGTGGTTGTGTTGAATGGATGGATGGGTGTATAGTTAGATGCTCCTAGGAAAATTGCTAATACTTTGAATTAATCAACACATTCATGTATAATATTCTTGCAATGCTCTGTACAGTAGCCGAGATTTTTCTGTGAGGATGTAAACTTTTTGTACAGATGGAGTCTTTGCTTTTATAGGCTAGTTTGTGTTATAATTCCTAGCTTCTTGCAAACCACACAGATTAGAAAAGTTGTCTTGTTTATGTAGTTATGTTTATACTGACATCAGCAATTTCCAATATTACCACAAAGTGGCTACACTGTGTATATATTGTTCTGTCTCCCTTTGTTTCTTTTCAGATTCATTGACCTCTAGCTATTTAAACATATTTAAGACACAGTATTATAATCCGCAATGGTGTCGAGTCTAAATGGTACATGCAGTCTATTCATTTTCAATATTGATTTTCCAAGCCTAGGTTGCATTTTTGACACAATGATTCAAATGTCTGAAAAGCTCTTTCATATCTCACAGGATGAAATGTTCACTTTTACTGTACCATAAAGAGTTATTTTCATACTTATGTTCACAAATTTGGTAGTTCTTTTTAACACACTTGTTTTTCTAATTTTACATCATGTAAGCATGTTTTTTCCTATTAAAAACTTTGTAAGCTTAATCAGATGCTGGAGAGTACTTACTTTCATGTTTGCAAAACACCTATTGAAAGTTTAAACTAAAAAAATGGTCATTGCCTGGCCTCCATCATGGAGTCTACTTCTCACATAGCTCTCTTTCAATATCCATTACCATTTCCACCAATCATCCACATATTTCTAGTGCTTGCCTTACTGTTTGATTCCATTTTATTTTGGGTTCCAGAAATCATTTGATTCCTAGTTAGCAATAGTACAAGCAGCAAAATAAGATGGCCATAAACTACATATCAGACTACACGTTGATTTACAAATGTGTATGATGGTAGTCGATAAAATAATGTTGCAAAGAGAAATAATGATCCCTAAGTAATACCTGCATGCCAGCTCTCATGCCAACATTGTTAGGAAGTATACAGTACAGGGACTGATAAAACAATTACATTACCATATAAGTAACATGAATCCCTGACTGTCATTGGTTTCCAACCTGCTTCCACACATCATGAAGTCTGGGAACCACCATCATAAGTACAAAGTAACAAAACTTTATGCAGCTAATGTGAATATACCATAGGTGTACCCCACTCCATCCACATGTACCATGGCATGTATATGATAAATTGATATTTCTGTGTACTGCCCTGTCAGTGGTTAAGGCTGCCACCCTCCTTTTGTGCATATATATATATATATATATATATATATATATATATATATATATATATATATATATTTCTAATAAATGAACACCTATCACCAGCCACTGTGCTGCGTGAATATTTTATTTGATCAGATTGCAGCTCTATATACCTGATTAGATGCCCAGTTGCTGACACTGGTGCTTTCCTAAATCAAGTTTGGATGTCTGGATTTTATCAAGTTCACCTTTGCCCACAATGCATAATGTTGTTTATTTTGCATACCTACTTTCTTCTATTTATTTACACTATACTCTAGTAATTTTGCTTGTTCCTCATAGTTTGATTAGGGAGGTCTGTTTTTCTCAATTTCTTGCCTGTTGTTCCATCTTTTCTTATATATCAAATGAGTCTAACTCTATTATAGTGCATTATGCACCAAATGTACAGTCTTTAGTTAACATTTTTATTTCAATGGCAGGCATCTGTAGTCTTCATAGGACTTTGCAGTCTTGTAAATAGCACATGTGTAGTAAAAAGCCAAGTCTCTTAGGGTTGCAATATAAATTTCTAAGTGATGCAATTTTCTCTTCATCAAGGAAAGTAAAATAGTTAAGTTCTGTCATTCCTTTATAGATTCTTCCATAGCAACATGCAGGAAATCTGGACACTAAACTATTTTAGACATGAATGTAATCTGTTGAGTGCAGAATGTGTCGTATTTATAGATAAAAAGCTTCCAATAATTTGTTAATTTTCTTGTAACACAAGATTTCAAGAATGATGCAGTTAATCCATATTTCCACTGAGAATTATACTTTTGTACTTTCAAGCACTGAATATTGAAATCAAAACTATTCTAGTATTTCTTTAAAGTTCCAAACACAAGTTCTATGGCTCATGCTTGTAAGGCCCTCCAGCTCACTATGCCTATTTGCAATTCAGACACATTATCCATGACAAGGTAAGACCTCATTATTGGCTAATTTGCATGTTTCCTAAATTGGTGTTACTACCACAACATGTTGATAGTGGCTGATCTGCATGCCATGGTTGTAGCATCTCCTCATTAAGACAGTGGCTTCTACCCCTGTCACTTTGCCACAGACACAAGTACAACAACATGAAATCACACACACATATGCATACACCACAGCCACTGTACCAAAACCTACCCTAGGTACCTTCCCATGGTTCCCCTCACCCTTTAATAAGTTTGTACCATTCCAGCATCTATGTATTAGGCTCAGGTAGTCTAGTGCATCCCCCACCTCTCTGAGTCCCTCTACAATATTAGTACTGGTACAATGCTTTAGAGAATTATCCCTGATGTCCAGTGGTACCACCTAACCCCTGATCCCCATAGTAATGTTGTTGCCATTATGGCACTTTAAAATGTATTCCCTGGTATCCAGTGGTTCTCTGCACCCCCAATCCCTGTACTTTTGTTGCCATCATAGCACTTTAGACTGCGTCCAGAGGTCTTCCCAATCAGTGTTATGCTATCCTGTGCCTTAAGGCACTTTATAGGATTTTCCTTGGTAGTTTACTGTATCCTTGCCCACCCCATAGTCACTGTAGTAATGGTGGTGCTGGTACAACACTGCAGAGTGTGTATTCCCACACCATGAAGCCCCTTAGTAATGTTAAAGGCAAGAAAATAAAAAGACTCGTAGCTGCCAAAGGTAGTTTTGAAGTTAATATTAAAAGCACTGAAGATAAGAGCCAATACACACCACCATGGAGTAAAATTAAAACAATAAACTTTAATGAACCAATAAAAACCTTAAAAATTAGAAAAGCCCTATTTTTAAATGATAAGCACTTTCGGCTTTAGCCTTCTTCAGATCATAATTGTTTAGGCTCCATTTTTCATGAATAAAAAAAGATTCACCAATCAGTAGCCTGCTTTCAAGCCAATACCTGCTTTTCATCCAATCAGTGCTTATCCAATTAAATTATTCCATAAATGACACACCTATACATTAGCGAATAGAGATTTGTCTCCCTTTCAGAATGGGCTTGTGGGGAACTACCACATTCAAGCCTGGTGGGCAATCAGCTCTAAGGCTGATAATCCAGTTAACTTCATTGATTTCTGTCAGATTACTAATGTCCCCACCTCTGTAACCTTCAAAAACACAATCAATAGCCTTAAAATTAAAGGAGTGTGACAAATGTAGGATAATAAAAAAATAAAAATTAGGTTTATATACTGTAATATGATAATCCCCTTAGCATTATATCAGAGACTTTAGTGAGAATCATTTTTCTTAATCATTTTTGAATATTTTTTTTTTATTCAGAAAAAAACATTGCTTAAAATCATCCCCAGAACCTCAGGTCCATTGTATTAAGAAGTCTAAATTGGTTATAATAGGTAATAATTTTATTTGTGTCTTTACTAACCATGCATTCAGGAAGTGAAATATTTTACTTTAGAGTGATCAGTCTATCTATCTATCTATCTATCTATCTATCTATCTATCTATCTATCTGTTCACACATTCATTCATTCATTCCATTTTTCTAACTGGCAGTTGGGATGGTTATCAGACCCTTTTCAGCCATGACCCAAGCCCATCTGACAAACAGTCAATATTACATTAATGAACAGAACCTAGACAAAATGAATATTAGCAATGGCATAGCATGCCATACAAATGTGAAATGATAGTGAGTCAGATTTTTTAGAAAAAAAAAGCGTGAATTTATAATAAAGGACAATCACATGATTTATACAGGTCAAATAGTTGACAGCAGCCCTGAATCAAAATGGTGTACATAATACTTCTGCAGCATTTACAGTCTTAAAATGAGTTATCAGTTTGTAAGTCGTATATTAAACTATAGTACTTCAGAGTTGCTGCAGTAGCAACAATGTGCCACTATATGAACCTTATGGTTTAGCATTCTCAAACCTTTTTACTTAACCATTTTCTTTAAAGTAAGAGCAGGCAGTGTCCTAAAAAGGGAATCTTTGAGTCTCCATTGAATAGACTAATATTGTTTTCTTGTCTTTTGTTGGCAAGAAAATAATAGCAGGAACAAGCTTTTTGCATGCTCTTTCACTAATGGTCGTTTTAAATCTGGGTCATATCAGAGTAAGGGCTTCATTGTGATCATATATTATATCATGTCCTTGTTGCCTTATGTGCAACTTGTATGTAACAGGTGGCAGTGACCTAGACTAATGATTTTATAGATCTGTGAGGGAAGAAATAACAGGGTAGCTCTAGCTTTAATGTAACCTCTTGAGTTTGGATAGGAATAGGAAATTATACATTTTTGGGTCAGCAAGCAGAGTAAATCTGCAAGTTTTATTGATTGTGTTCTGTATTTTTTTGTGTCTGTGCTTAATGGAAGGTTGTTAAAGAAATGGCATATTCAGTTGTAAGGTTTGATATGTTCCTTCCTTGGGAGACGTGGTAGTTGGGTGTAAGAAGGTTAACTATTCCTAACAATTTTAGTTAGGAGATGGCCTTATTAATGACTATATCTGTATGCTTAGAAAGTAAAAATAATAGGTTTAAAGTCAATTCTAGATAGATTTGTTCTGAATCATGGAAACCTGCACAAGTTGCATCAAAGTATTTTAAAATTACCACTGTTCATATAAAATACTTAGAATAGTGAAAAAGTTAAATATTTATCTGAAATGAACCAAAATTGGCTATAGTAAGACAATGCTGTTTTCTAAAACCTTATTGACTCTACCATCAACTTTTAATATAATCTATTACAGTTTCTCCATACAAAGGTTAAGTCTTATAGGTCAAACCTCCCCCTGGATTCAGCAAGCTCTACATGGAGTGCCTGATTAGTGCAAGAGCTGCTGCACACAATATGGCTGCCGAGCGATCCAGGAACGAGCCCCCGAGACATGCACAAGCACGCCTATAGTATTCCTGTACAGACAATACTGCTATATGCTAATTACCTCATTTGATGGTGAAAACCATGCAAATGAGGTGAATTAGTGATACAGGAAGCAGGCAGGCATCTGTGCAGGAATAGTGTAACCCGCAGAAATGTAATACTTTTCTGCAAATTACAAAACGGAGGCATGACACCTCTAAAGAAAGCATGTATTCAATGTAGTAGGCATGCCAATAACCAAATATATGGCCATTGGCATGAGAAATAGTTGCAAAATTATAAAACATAACTTTTATTTTTTTTTGGCCGTAGGGCAACGTTACACAAACGGGATCAGCCTGAAAATAAGAAAAAAAGTTGGAAATAAGCTTTTAAACCCAAATCAGCATTTTGCCATAATAACCAATGGCATGCATAAGACAACAATACCAGGGAATAGTGGTTGCTAAGGGGGAAGGCTGAGTGTGTGTGGTAACTATGAATTAGCATTCTGTTTTATGCAAAAGAGGGGATTAATACTAAATCACACATTTCCTCTCAGTGTTAGCTTGCACCCAATTGTGTATGTGCAGCAACATCATTGTATAAGTATAAGAGGTGGATGACCTCATAAGGGGAGTGTCATACATGCTGTAAGCTTATTGGAGCTCTGTGGTCAGTGTTTGCCCTTAGCTAATCAAAGGGGTGTGTCTGAAGCTGCCTAGCAGTATTTACATTGCCTAAATGGGTGTGTGCACTATGCACAGTTTTTAAACCAAAAAAAAAAAAAAAACAGGAAATAGCAGCTCTGTTCACATCTGAGCACTGGGTATGTGCGGCGCACCTTGGGGCTTAAATGGGAAGGCAACGGGAAGGGAAAACAGCAGTAGGAAGGCAATCAAGCATAACTAGCATAGCTGGCAGGTGAAATGTATCAGAATCAAAGTGAAAAGCTCCTGCAAGTACGGCAGGTGCACGGCCCCAAAATACTGTATCCACAAAAAACAAAGGCCAACACTCAAAGACATAAGGTGCCTAAAAATAAGAATATTTTATTGTAGCATATAGGCAGATATTGATGACACTGAGGAAGGCTTAATATTGTTGAGCCTGTTTTCCCTATATGTTATGATAAAATATTCTTATTTTTAGGCACCTTATGCCTTTGAGTGCTGGCCTGTGGTTTTTATGTATCAGAATCAGCCAATTACACATGGAACAGCCTAGTACACTACTATAAAGCATGTAAACACCTTCCAGTCTGGTCTTTCCCACAAATTCTACACCAAAGGTGTACACAGACAGGGGAAAATTTTACCTGACAAAACTAACAAAATGTTAGGGGCTGCTGTTGCTGTCATACATCAATATGTGCAAGAGGCTGAGGGTGGTGAGGATGTGAATGCTGATAACCAACTCACAGTGAGGAGAAGGAGAAGAGTGTACAGATCCAGGGTAACCTACCAGGGGCTACATGAGTTGGAGATAGTGGAGCGCTATAAGGTAGACAGGGAGATCCTACAGCAAATTGTTGAGCTGTGCCAGCCATGCCTCACACACAGAACCAACAGAGGGGAACCCATCCCAATGGATACCAAGGTACCAAGGTATGTGTAGGCTTAAGAATACTAGCCACAGGTACCTTCCAAAGGGCAACTGGGGATATCATGGGGATCTCACAGGCATCAGCATCCAGGGTACTCCAGCAGTACCTGGATGCCAGGTCAGCATATGCCGGTGATCACATATACTTTCTCAACACCCATGAGGTGTTGACCAGCAATATGCATCTCTTCCACCAAATAGCAGAATACCCTGAGATAGTGGGTGCTATAGATTGCATGTATATACACATCAAAGCACCACCTGGCAAGCGGGGTAGGATCTACATAAAACGCAAGGGCTTCCCCTCCATCAACTGCCAGGTCATGTGTGATGCCCAGGGCATTATCCTGAATGTGTGTGCTGGCAGTCCTGGAAGCTATTACGACTCCCACATCTGGCCTATGACACAGATGTACCAGCATTTGCCTGTGGGGACATCCCATATGGCCCCTAGTGGGGGATGCTGGCTATGCACTGGAGCTGTAGCTGATGAAACCCCTCAGAAATGCACACACACCTGAACAAGAAATCCATAATGAGGCACATGCAGAAACCAAAATAATTATAGAGTGTATGTTTGGGATGCTCAAGTCATGGTTCCACTGCCTGGACGTATCCGGTGCAGCCTTGCAGCTACATGTACACAAATGTTCATAGTATGTGCAATGCTACACAATATGATCCTGTGAAACACCTGCAGCGGGAACAGCACAGGGCAAGGCCACACAGCCCCCCAACATTGCCAAGGCCATCACAGGCACAGAGGGACTTGGAGGAGAAACTACTTGAGCCTGCCCATGTAGGCGGAAGGAGGCATGCCCTGTATGCCAAGGCCTTGGCAAAGAGACAGCGCATAACACATACACTGACATGGTAGAGACCCAGGGAATTACACCTCTCTTTGACTCGCACATACAGTAAAAATGTGCCAAACATGACACTACCTGTGCTTTACCATGTATAAGGAGTGTACTATGTGCATCTGACAAAGCCAGCCCTCCAGCACCCTCCTCAATACTGGCACAGCCACAAGGTAAGTCAGTTTTCCTACCAATTGCTGAATGGAGTAGTGTATCCTGATAGTTGTATCTATGCTATGGACGTGAGCATGCAAGCCAATCGGGTGGCTGAATGGGATGGCAGCAGATGGTGTACACCTATATGGGCAGCATGAAATCCATAACAAATACTGCTGTCAACATATTTGGCAGTACTAGACAAGGTGACAAATCCCTCTGCAGTACATGTGGTGGCCCAAATGCCTGTCCAGAGGACACATATATATGCATGTCAGTGAGGCTCACATACCCACCCCCAGCCTCAGCCAGCAGGACAGGTATAGATGACCATAAAGAAAGGCTGGGCTAAGGCCTCCAATTGAATGGCAATGGTTAACAGCCCCCCTCCAGACCTACACAGACAGACTACAACAGGTCTGTCAGTTGTATGTCAGTTCTGAAGGGTAAGAAGTCTGAAACTGAAATGTAGGTCAATAAAACCTAAGATCTGTACACTACTGATATGCCTCCAGTCTGCATGACAGGTCAGAATACAAAATGAAATGGAAGCCAACAGAGTACCTGAAATACCAGTACAGTCATAGCAAATGTTTAAAGTTGTCAGGTGTGCCTCTCCCCCCACAATCCCATGTAGAAATGCAGTAACATGTAAGTGTGAGGTGTAATAATAATGGAGCACAGATTACACGAGCTGGCCCAATTAACAGGATATATTGCTGCATGTCTACAGTATTCAGGGGTCCATATGTTAGATTGTCGTGTGTTCAATATTGTCTGGAAGTGGTCAGCTTGTAGGCATGCAGGACTGTGTGTTGGTGGCCTATGGGCAGTACTGTGAATGACAGGGCCAAGTTCTGACAAATGCAGTGCCAACCACAATGCTTTTCAGTTATACCCATGTCAGTAGTCATCCATACTCACTGTCCAGATGTCAATATCTGTCACTGTCTGAAAGATGGACATGCCATGAATGTGGGCCCATACATACACAAAGTACACAGGTGGAAGTACCCTAGACAGAGTGCATAAAATTTAACTGTCGACTGCACACAACTTTGGAATTGTGCATACAGGTTAGCAGCACATTAGTTGTCTGTGTAGTATGGAATACTGATGTAGTCTGGACAATCACTGGCAGACCACAAAAGGCACAGTTATGAAGTAATGAGAGACTGCATATGTCCATGCACAAAGCAGCATAACGGGAATGTCCCAGGTATATCTGCGAGTCAGCTGCAAGTAGCTTCCATATCATACATGCACTCAGCTCACCTCACCATCAGCCACAGGTTTATCACAGGTCATATCCTTGCTGTTGGGAATGAGTACAGTAGGACTCCACTTCTGTATGGAAATACCCACAGAATGCAGCATGCTGAAGAGGTGTCCTATGCAGGTGTGTCCCTAACTGTAAGCAACACCCTACCTGCATCTGGACCAATGGGTCAGTATGTACAGGAACTATTGCCATTAACACCTTGCACACTTACCCTGTCACCCCAGGGGAATCCACTGGCTCACAGTCTGGAAATGTAGGAGTGACAGAATGTGCTGGCCTGCATCACTACCAAATGGCCTACAGTCCTCTGTCAAAGGCCTTTGCCTCACCCGTAGTGCCAGTGTATCATGGGGTCCCAAATAACAAACTAACACAGTCAACAGAACACTAATGCAAGGCCATACTGACAAATCCCAGTAGCATGACCCCCATGTCCTACTACATGAACTGTGGACCAATCCATAAATACCCCTGTGATGAAGGGCCAACTATAGGGATACTTCCCAGATATAGCTCGAATAATGTTAGGACAAGGCTAGAATAACAGATTGGGGGGGGGTGAAGATGCATGGACATCATGGAGTGTGTGAAGTCTGAAACTCTCATGTGTGCCCATACTACCCCAGCCTGCAAACCCAGTGATGGGGGATACAAACCTGCTTGTAAACCACAATGTGAAGGGGAACTGACCAGATACATGAGCCCTGCCTCTGGGTAACCTGGTTGAATCTGTACAGTTGAGAGGTATGGGCACAGCAGGATATGGCCATTCTGTTAAGTTGATATATGTACAAGAAGGGGATCCTCAGCCACCATACTACTAAGGTGCTGGACCATTTACACAGGACCATCAGCAAGTGCCTGTAGCTACCTCTCCAGAATGGCAGGAATGTGCAAGAATGTGTAGGCCGCAGACCACAATACTGCTTCATTCATCTTGTATTTCCCAGTAAATAACTGTGAGCAAATAATTATATCTGTCAGTAGTCAATGACATGATACATCACAGTGTAAAACACTACATGTGTCTGAATAGGCTAGAATAACAGATTGTGTGGGTTGAAGATGCATGGATGTCAAAAAAAGGAAGCCAATCTGGTGGTCCCCTGCTATAAACAAACTATACAACAGAAGGAAGAAACTGTTGCAGAAAAGAGGAAAATCCCAGGATGCAAAAAAATCCCTCACCAGCCTCAGTAAGAAGCTGAGATCCCTCATAAAATCCTCAAAAGCTAGTTACGAAAATAAAATTGCCAAAGATTCCAAAGACAACCACAAGGCATTCTATAGTTATGTCAAGAATCTAAATGGCAATGCTCAGATCTGCTCTGAGCTACAACAGAATAGCATTAAATATACTGATCCCAAGGATATTACCAATATCCTGGCAGATTGATTTAGTGCCAACTTCACCCCCCTCTCACCCCCTAAAGGGCCCATCTCAATACCAAAAGATTGCCAAATTCTGATAATCACAGCCACACAGGTAGAAACAGCACTCTCCAAAGCTAAGAATACAGCATGCATGGGACCAGATGACATCCCATGCTGTGTACTACATGAACTACAAAATGAACTGGCACCCCACCTAAGTGTCATGTTTAATCATAGCCTCACCTCAGGCTTCGTGCCCACTGAGTAGCATACAGCTACAGTTATCCCGCTCCACAAGGGAGGATCCGCTTTGGATCCCGGGTACTACCATCCCATCAGTCTGACAAGCCTGATCTGCAAGGGCATGGAACACATTATCATGGAAATTATAAACAAAGACATTGGCAACCTTCAAACACTGGACCCCACCCTGTTTGGGTTTGTGAAGGGCCGATCTTGTCTCCTGAATCTGATTGACTTCTTCAAATCAGTCTCCAGAGCTGTGGATGAGGGTAAGGCGGTCCACACAGCCTATCTGGACCTCGCCAAGGCCTTTGACACCATTCCCCACTCTGGAATCATAGATAAACTTACTAAGCTGGGCATAAATCCCTACGTCACTCGATGGGTTGCCAACTGGCTTACTGACAGAACCCAGACTGTAAAAGTAGCCTACTCCAAATCCAGCTCCAGACAAGTGACAAGTGGAGTACCTCAGGGTTCAGTCTTGGGACCACACTTATTTGGCATCTACTTCTCTGAAGTACAGGCCAACACTAAGGGACTCTGGCTAACAAAGTTTGCAGATGACTGCAAACTGGGAGCCATTATTGAATCCCCAAATGATGTGGATATTCTACAAAAGGGCCTTACAGAAACAGATGCCTGGTGCCAGAGCCATGGGCTCAAGCTTAATGCCAAGAAATGTATAGTTATCCCCACTGGAAAAAAACATGTACCCATGAACTACCACATGGGTGGCAGGACACTAAACATCGAAAGTGTGATGAAAGACTTAGGGACACAAGTGGACAGTTGTCTCACTTTTGATAACCACATTACCACAACAGTCAGGAAATCCTTCTATGTGGCACACCTCATCACTAATGGCTTTTCATCCAGAAAAAAGGAGGTCATTGTCCCACTGTACTCATCCTTCATTAGACCCATTATAGAGTATAATGCTCCATTTGGTATGTACCTCACAAGACATCTGCAACAGCTGGAAAGGCCACAGAAATACCTCACTAAAAGAATTACAGGCCTAAAGCAGATGCCATATGCTGACCATCTAAAAAAACTTCAGCTATACTCTGTGGCATATCGTCTACTCAGAGGCGATATCTGCTTAACATACAAGGCCATGTCAAACCCTGAGCTGTTGGTCATGCTCCACTTAAAGAAATCCCAATCCCTCAGATCCACACGTTCCAGGGATCTAAACTTTATCATCACAATGAACAAAACATGCTGGAGGGATAGGTTCCTGACCCAGAGACTCCCCATACTCTGGAATAGACTGCCAATAAATGTCAAGCAGAGTGCCTCATTGGCCCTCTTCAAAAGGAACCTTGATGATTGGATGGGAGATAGGAAATTCACCCCGGGGATCATGTCAGTCGCCCTGCTAGACAGAGGCCCAGAGAAGTAAATATTGTGGGAAAAAATTTCCAGGGAATTTTTATAGCTAGGCTTGCATAGGCCTTAGGGCCGATAGCCTAGTACCAACCTATGAACCTATGAACCTATAATATCTCTGCTAACACCAACCATGTAACACAAGCAGCACAGACAGCAATAGTTACAGTATCCCCCTATCTGTCGCCCATTGTGACTTCATATTGTCAACCTACCTACAGATATCCTGCAGAAACAGGTTGCTATCTGTAGGTTAAGAACACCAAACCCTGGACTGGAATACAACCCTACCTGGAATGGATTCATACACTTAATACAGGAGGTCATACTGGGCATGGTCCGACATGTAGAGAAATAAAGCCCATGTCTGACAACACAGTGGACTATACATATCTGTCATTTGCATTATGAGGCCTGTCCCACCCACTACACATCCATTTGGCTGATATCACATGATGTGCTGATGTCAATCACTGTAGACATTCCTTTTGGTAGCCCTCAGCCCTGCAGTATCTGTGGTGCTTGTGACAACTGGGTAACACAATATTAAAAAACAGTATTCATTTAGCATTTGTATACTCAGTCCTGTCAAATGTAAAGTTGTGTGTGACTGAGTGTTTATGTGTTTCCAGAGGAATGATTTATGGCCCATTCACACACACTGCACTTCCCATTGCCTTGGTAGCACTCCTGCTGATGTTAGTCACCTTGAAATAACCCTTTAGCCAAGTTTCAGCCTTATAAGCTCCGTGGCACTTGCGATAACTGCGTACTACTGTAGTGTAGTAAACTAGTTATGTAGGAATTCTAATCCCAGATATGGCAACTGTGATTGTGTGTGTATGTGGAAGTGAATGATTTTGAGGCCAGTCGCACTCACTACACCTGCTATTGTTCACTTCAGCAATGCCTGCTGATGTCAGTCACCTTAAAAATAACCATTTGGTCAATTCTCAGCCCCATAACCTCCATGGTGCTTACGAGAACTGCGTAATACTGTAGTGTAGTAAACTAGTTAGGTAGGAGTTCTAATCTCAGATATGGCAACTGTGATAGTGTGTGGGTGTGTGTGTGTGTGTGTGTGTGTGTGTGTGTGTGTGTGTGTGTGTGTGTGTGTGTGTCTGTGTGTGTTGTGTGATTTTGTGGTCATTCACACTTACTGCACTTACCTTACCCCTCCTTTAGCACTGCAGCTGATGTCACTCACCTTCAAAGATACTTTTGGACAACTCTCCAACATATAAGCTCTGTGGCACTTGAAATATTTGCATAATACTATAGTGTATCAAACTAGTTAGGTAGGAGTTCTAATTCTGGTCCTGGCAAATGTGTTTGTTTGTGTGTGAGTCTTTGTTGATACCTGATTTTGTGGTCATTTACACTTACTGTGCTTCCCTTACCCCTCTTTTAGCACTACAACTGATGTCACTCACCTTCAAAGATACCTTTGGACAGCTCTTCAGCATATAAGCTCTGTGGTCCTTGTGATAATTATGTAACACTATAGTACCACTACATCGCTAGGTATCAGTTTGAAACTGAGTACTGGCAAGTGTGTGTGTGTGGGTCATGAGTATCCTGTGTGGGTGTTGGTGTGATTGTGTAAATGACAGGATCCATTGCAGGTTGGGTTTTGCTACATTTTCATATTGAGCACCCATGTGTCCCAATATCACATTACAAGGCCAACAGTTGTCAAACACCATAGAGGTTATTGTAGACAATAAACAGTCATACATTTATATATAGGCAACCATTATAATACCCAGAGACCTCTCTCTACCCACAGATCATACGCAAACATGCATGGCTCTTTCCCTCTTCTTTTCTTTCTTTCCCTCTTTCTCTCTGTATCTCCCCCCCCCCTCTGGTAGATGTGGAAAAATGCATCTGTTTTGCATAGGCAGCAGCTTGACTTTTTTAGGTAATGTTCATGTTCAGCTGATGGTCTGTGCATGAATTGGAGTCCTCCACTTGCTAACTGCATGCAGAACACATGTTGTATCATTCCTATAGATATTTGCAAGGAAACACACTCCTATAAGTAAGCAGTGCAAGTGGGTGTTGGCCCTTCTCCCTCACTGTGAGCAGGACTTCATGTGGGTATCTGACAAATAGCATCACAGAGGGTACTTGGAAATACCTCTTACAACAAATACTGTAGAGACAGACCAACAAACTAGAGGAGGATGTTCCAGACTTGGGGACAGAATGTAAGTATTGCTGTTCTACAGTTGAAGTAATGTTGGTTTAACAGGGTTTGTGTGGATAAGGCTGTTTTGCATGACTTAAAGTCTGGCATGACAGTGTTATGTGGTTCAGAAATATCTCACCTGTAGGGCTATCTGCAGACTGGCCAGAGTTTGGAGCCTGAGATGTTGTGTGTTACTCACACATTTTCTGTCTTCATAAATGCAGTAGCATACTCTGATGATTGTATTCAGGAAATAGTAACATCCATGTGTATTACTGACTTCATATCCCTCAGAAGAGATATGTCACAACAAACCCTGTCATGCCAGCAATGTTCTCAGTTTATAACTGCAATATGTCAATTTTCACCCTGTGTTTGTGCCTCTGTCCCCCATGTCTGTCACCTTTTGTTCATATGTCATGCAGTAAGAGGTGGATATGTACAGTATACCATTATTTACTGACATTATTCCTGATATCAAGCCAGTGATATATCAGACTGCCAGACATGTAATGCATAGGAGGCCTAATAGTTGTGGACAAAACCTGGATATTCTGTGGTAGTCTGTACAGTAGTGAGGTCTGTATACTTATGGTGATTGTTGACAGAGTGTCTGTATTATGTAGCAGTGTATTGTGATCATGTTATTTGGCCTGTGTACAGCCTGGGGTAGATGTCAGTGTTCTTGATCCTGTTCTGTCTGACAGTGCATGCTGCTCCAGTTTTTGATACCCTATATTTCTAAATGTTTGTAGGGCCAGACTGAGACATGTCCCATATCACAGTCAGGCATCAAACTACACTGTGAATTGGGCCAGTATATATAGTGCTAGTGTGTGAGTGGCAAAGAGGATTATGACTTTTGTTCACACAGGCCATCGACTGTACTATTACTTAGGTTTACCATTATGTGACTGTGACTGTGTTGCGATTGGTTGTGGCTATGCACTTTCACACTGGTGTCTTTTACCACATGCTGTTACATGCCTGTAGTGTCTGATGTATTTGCAATTACATGTGTATTCCCCCATAGGTAAATTGGGTTAGTGTTGTGGCAGTTTGCCTGTAGTGCAGAAAGTGATTAGTGACATGCCTAGTAGCGCTGTGTATTCACCCTAGTGTGATGTTATGTCCAGATATTTGTCAGATGTACTGTTGCCTGGCCACCATACATGTTGTGTATTTCTGAGAAAGCAGTGGGCTGGTGTGAAGATGTATGTCACTCACTAGTGTGAAGTATGTTGCTTGGGATCTCTGTTCCTCCAGTTAATATGTGTTAGGACAGACAGGATAGTGTGAATGCATCAACTGTGTGAGCTTATCTAGTCCAGTATTTCTGATGTATCCCCATTTTCATGGCTTTAAACATCCCCTTTGTCAGGCTTGTTCCACATTTCTTGCACTAAGGTG